>NW_027488366.1:11818181-12121212 GCF_051014445.1 Colletes latitarsis
ATCAGGTCAACATGTATGTTAAAACTGCGAAAGTATGACCCTGATGAGGGCAAATCCCAGGCCTAACCTAGACCTAGCATGCGTTGTCCTCTAAAATATTGATGGAAACTTGGTTTAATTGACTGTTTCAGTGTTGTACTTCATTACTACGTGATGCAATCCAGAAAAAGCCCATGATCTAGCCATCAAGTATGAGAAATATGCGAAAGAATGAGCCTGATGAGAGCAAATCCCAGACCTAACCTAGACCTAACATGGATTATTCTCTAAGATATTGATCGAAACCAGGTTTAATGGACAGTTTCAGTGTGGTACCACACTACTACGTGATCCAAACCAGAAAAAAACCCAGGATCTGTTCAACTAGTATGTGAAAAACGCGAAAGTATGAGCCTGATGAGGGCAAATCCCAGACCGATCCCGGACCTAACTTGCGTTATCCTCTAAAATATTGATCGAAACCAGGTTTAATTGACTGTTTCAGCGTGGTACCACGTTACTACGTGATACAATCCTGAAACAGCCCAGGATCTAGCCATGAAGTATGAGAAATATGCCAAAGTATGAGCCTGACGAGGGCAAATCCTAGACCTAACCCAAACCTAACATGCGTTATCCTCTAAAATATTGATCCAAACAAGGTTTAATGGACAGCTTCAGTGTGGTACTTCTTTACTACGTGATCCATAGCAGAAAAAACCCTCGATCAGGTCAACATGTATGTTAAAACTGCGAAAGTATGACCCTGATGAGGGCAAATCCCAGACCGATCCCGGACCTAACATGCGTTCTCCTCCAAAATATTGATGGAAACTTGGTTTAATTGACTGTTTCAGTGTTGTACTTCATTACTACGTGATGCAATCCAGAAAAAGCCCAGGATCTAGCCATCAAGTATGAGAAATATGCGAAAGAATGAGCCTGATGAGAGCAAATCCCAGACCTAACCTAGACCTAACATGGATTATTCTCTAAAATATTGATCGAAACCAGGTTTAATTGACTGTTTCAGTGTGGTACCACATTACTACGTGATCCAAACCAGTAAAACCCCAGGATCCGTTCAACAAGTATGTGAAGAATGCGAAAGTATGAGTCTGATGAGTGAAAATCTTCGGCCTAACCTAGACCTAACATGCGTTATCCTCAAAAATATTGATCGAAACCAGGTTTAATGGACAGTTTCAGTGTGGTACCACACTACTACGTGATCCAAACCAGAAAAAAACCCAGGATCTGTTCAACCAGTATGTGAAAAACGCGAAAGTATGAGCCTGATGAGGGCAAATCCCAGACCGATCCCAGACCTAACTTTTTTTTTTTTTTTTTTTTTTTTTTTTGTCGTGGGGAAAATCTTTGAAAGACTCCCTCCCACCTCCTTGGGGAGAGGTGGGAGGGGTGTGTGGGATTCCCCGCGCCCGTACAACGACAGGCGCGGGACCTACCCACTAAAAACCCCACGGTGACCCTTCGGCACGCTTTGGGAGGATACCGGGAATCGCTCGGAGCATTCTTCCGGTATCCTCCCCGTGCCCGCGCTTTCGCGCCCATCCCCATGGGGGGACAATCGGTCCCCCCAGTAGACACACTGCCTCATAGCGGCGGGACGGGGCCACTCCATCCCGCCGCTATCCGTCCCGGGGCCGCGTTTAGTGGCGGCTGCGAGCCCCAACTCGCAACCGCCCGCGACCCCATTTCCACCCCTCGGCGGCCGGGCGTTCATGGCCGCACCAGACCGCCGAGGGTGCCTCCCCTTGCGTCGGACCGGTAGGGGGAGGCACTCCTACCCCCAACCGGTCCGACCCGGCGCCGCCTGGCGGGAGGAGGGTCCCCTCAGGACCCCCCTCCCAGCCTAGGTCATCCGCCACGCCGAGGCGGTCGCCCCCGACGCCTCGCGACCGGGCGACGACCTCGGGCCACCGCACGAGCGCGAGCTTCAGCGGCGCACTGAAGCTCGCGCTCCCTCCCCGCGGCCTCCTTCTGCAACATTACTGTCTCGCAGAAGGAGGCCACGGCCCTCCACTTCGCCTCGCTGCCGAGCATGGCGCGCACCACGCCCGGCAGCGAGACATCCCGCCCGACGACGCCGACCAGGACACGGCGCTCCCCCTCCCACGCGGGGCATACCTCCAGGGTATGATCCGCCGTGTCCTGCTCAGCGTCGCAGTGGCAGCAACGCGCCGTCGGCTCCTTCCCTATCCGGCACAGGTATCTTCCGAAGCTGCCATGCCCGGAAAATACCTGTGCCAGCCGGTAGGTGAGGCTGCCATGGCCTCTGTCCAGCCACTCCTTCAGGAGTGGCCGAACAGCCCCGACAGTCCGGTGCCCCGCGGTTGGCAGAGCCAGCCGCTCCTGCCACGCGAGCAACACGGACTGCCGGGCCTGGCGCTTCAAATCGCCCCAAGCAGGTTCCTGCCCGCCCGGGACCGCCCCCACCCCCGCGCGACGGTCGACGCGGTGCCGGTACATCACCGCGTGCGACCGCGCGAGCAGGTCCATGGGCGGCATCCCCGCTAGCACCGTCGCCGCCTCATGTGACACGGTCCGATACCCGCGGACGACCCTGAGCGCCATGCGCCTCTGCACCCGGCGCAGCATAGTCATGCTGCGCCGGGAGGCAGCCAGGTCGTCCGCCCAGACGGGGGCCCCGTATAGGGCCACCGACTGGACCATTGCCACATAGAGGCGACGAACTCGGCCCGCCGGGCCCCCCAGGTTGGGCAGGATCCGGCCCAGAGCCGCAACCATCCTTTCCAACCGGGGGACCAGGCAGCGGAAATGCTCCACGAAACGCCAGTGGCTATCGAGGATCAGCCCCAGATACCTAATCTGGGGCTTCACCTCGATGTCAGCCCCACCCACCCGGATCAGAGGGGGTGGCGGATCCTGCCGAGGTGAATGAAACGCAATCACCTCGGTCTTATGGACCGCCACCGTCATCCCCATCCCCCTGATCCGGTCGACGACGCGTTGCGACCCCTCCTCCGCGCGACGCATGGCCCTCCCCCAGTGCGCCCCGACGGCCAGCACCAGTGTGTCATCCGCATAACACACCGTGCTGACGCCGTCGGGGAGGCCGGCCCGCAACACCGAGTCGTACGCGATGTTCCACAGGAGTGGCCCGAGGACCGACCCCTGCGGAACACCGCAGTACACCTCCCTCCGCATATCACCATCCCGGCCCGGATACTCGATCCACCTGCCGCGGAGATAATCCCCGACGACCGCCCCGAGACAAGGGGGGACTCGATGATATTCGAGTCCTCTCCTTATCTCTTCCCAGGGGAGGGTGTTAAAGGCATTGGCAATATCCAAGGATATTGCCAATGCCACCCCACCCCGGGAGACGGCCGCCCCCGAGAGGGCCCTCACACGACCTATCGCGTCGATAGTCGATCGGCCCCCCCGGAAACCGAACTGGCAGTCGGCCAGACCGGGATCACCCCGCGACAGGTGCTCGACGAGGCGGGCAGCAATCACCCGCTCGAAGAGCTTGCCCACCTCGTCGAGGAGACAAATGGGCCGGTATGCGGAGGGAGACTCCGCGGGCCGACCCTCCTTCCGGAGGAGGACCATCCTCGCCACCTTCCAACTGGGGGGGAATCGCCCGTCCCTCAGGCAGCGGTCGAACAACCGCCTGAGGTCGGCCCCAAGGACGCCCTGGGTCAAGACCCAAACCCGGCCGGGCACATCATCCGGACCCGGGGCCGTGTTACGAACCCCGAGCCGTCTGATGGCCGCTGCCAGCTCCTCCTGCGTGACCCCCAGCTCGGCCGTCCACTCCACTGGGACAGCCGCCACCGCCGGAGGACGCGGTCCCCTCTCCCCAATTGGGAAGAGTGTATTGACCACGTCCTCCAGCAGCCGGGGGTCAAGACCCTCGGTGACGGGGGGCGCCCACGGGCGGAGCTTATTCAGCACCACCTTATATGGGCGCCCCCATGGATCGTCATCAAGGGTCTGGAGGAGCTCCTTCCATGCCCGGGTCTTGGCCCGTTTGATGGCGACCTGCAGAGCAACCCGCGCCACGCGGTATGCTCCATACAGGTCATCAGCTGCCCTCGCTCGCGCCACGCCGTCGCCTGTACGTTGACGACGGCGCGCGCGGGTGTACTGGCGTCGGGCGCGGACAGTCGCGACTCGCAACTCCGCGATCGCGTCCGACCACCAGTACACCGCCCGGCGAGGAGAAGCCCGCCCGACCCGAGGAATCGCCGCGTCGCAAATACCCGCGACCAATGCTCCGAGCCGGGCGAATCAGACTCATACTTTCGCGTTTTTCACATACTTGTTGAACAGATCCTGGGTTTTTTCTGGTTTGGATCACGTAGTAGTGCGGTACCACACTGAAACAGTCCATTAAACCTGTTTGCGATCAATATTTGAGAGGATAACGCATGTTAGGTCTAGGTTAGGTCTAGGATTTATCCTCATCAGGCTCATACTTTCGCATATTTCTCATAATTCATGGCTGGATCCTGGGCTACTTCTGGATTGGATCACGTAGTAATGTGGTACCACACTGAAACAGTCAATTAAACCTGGTTTTGATCAATATTTTAGAGAATAATTCATGTTAGGTCTAGGTTAGGTCTGGGATTTGCTCTCATCAGGCTCATTCTTTCGCATATTTCTCATACTTGATGGCTACATCCTGGGCTTCTTCTGGATTGCATCACGTAGTAATGAAGTACAACTCTGAAGCAGTCAATTAAACCTGGTTTCGATCAATACTTTAGAGAATAATTCATGTTAGGTCTAGGTTAGGTCTGGGATTTGCTCTCATCAGGCTCATTCTTTCGCATATTTCTCATACTTGATGGCTAGATCCTGGGCTTTTTCTGGATTGTATCACGTAGTAATGTGGTACCACGCTGAAACAGTCAATTAAACCTGGTTTCGATCAATATTTTAGAGGATAACGCAAGTTAGGTGTGGCATAGGTCAGGGATTCGCCCTCATCAGGCTCATACTTTCGCATTCTTCACATACTTGTTGAACGGATCCTGGGTTTTTTCTGGTTTGGATCACGTAGTAATGTGGGACCACACTGAAACAGTCAATTAAACCTGGTTTCGATCAATATATTAGAGAATAATTCATGTTAGGTCTAGGTTAGGTCTGGGATTTGCTCTCATCAGGCTCATTCTTTCGCATATTTCTCATACTTGATGGCTAGATACTGGGCTTTTTCTGGATTGCATCACGTAGTAATGAAGTACAACACTGAAACAGTCAATTAAACCTGGTTTCCATCAATATCTTAGAGGACAACGCAAGTTAGGTCTGGGATAGGTCTGGGATTTGCCCACATCAGGCTCATACTGTCGCATTCTTCACATACTTGTTGAACAGATCCTGGGTTTTTTCTGGTTTGGATCACGTAGTAGTGTGGTACCACACTGAAACAGTCCACTAAATCTGGTTTGGATCAATATATTAGAGAATAATTCATGTTAGGTCTAGGTTAGGTCTGGGATTTGCTCTCATCAGGCTCATTCTTTCGCATATTTCTCATACTTGATGGCTACATCCTGGGCTTCTTCTGGATTGCATCACGTAGTAATGAAGTACAACACTGAAGCAGTCAATTAAACCTGGTTTCGATCAATATTTTAGAGAATAATTCATGTTAGGTCTAGGTTAGGTCTGGTATTTGCTCTCATCAGGCTCATTCTTTCGCATATTTCTCATACTTGATGGCTACATCCTGGGCTTCTTCTGGATTGCATCACGTAGTAATGAAGTACAACACTGAAGCAGTCAATTAAACCTGGTTTCGATCAATATTTTAGAGAATAATTCATGTTAGGTCTAGGTTAGGTCTGGGATTTGCTCTCATCAGGCTCATTCTTTCGCATATTTCTCATATTTGATGGCTAGATCCTGGGCTTTTTCTGGATTGCATCACATAGTAATGAAGTACAACACTGAAACAGTCAATCAAACCTGGTTTCCATCAATATCTTAGAGGACAACGCAAGTTAGGTCTGGGATAGGTCTGGGATTTGCCCACATCAGGCACATACTTTCTCGTTTTTCACATACTTGTTGAACAGATCCTGGGTTATTTTCTGGTTTGGATCACATAGTAATGTGGTACCACACTGAAACAGTCGATTAAACCAGGTTTCGATCAATATTTTTGAGGATAACGCATGTTAGATCTAGGTTAGGCCTGGGATTTTCACTCATCAGTCTCATACTTTCGCATTCTTCTCATACTTGTTGAACGGATCCTGGGTTTTTTCTGATTTGGATCACGTAGTAATATGGTACCACGCTGAAACAGTCAATTAAACCTGGTTTTGATCAATATTTTAGAGGACAACGCATGTTAGGTCTAGGTTAGGCCTGGGATTTGCTCTCATCAGGGTCATACTTTCGAAGTTTTAACATACATATTGGTCTGATCGAGGGTTTTTTCTGCTTTGGATCACGTAGTAAAGTGGTACCACACTGAAACAGTCCATGAAACCTGGTCTTGATAAATATTTTAGAGGATAACGCTTGTTAGGTCTGGGTTAGGTCTAGGATTTGCCTCATCAGGCTCCTACTTTCGCAATTTTCTCATACTTCATGGCTGGATCCTGGGCTATTTCCGGATTGGATCACATAGTAATGTGGTACCACACTGAAACAGTCAATTACACCTGGTTATCATCAATATTTTAGAGGACAACGCATGTCAGGTCTAGGTTAGGTCTGCGATTTGCTCTCATCAGGGTCATACTGTCGCAGTTTTAACTTACTTGTTGAACGGATCCTGGGTTTTTTCTGGTTTGGTTCACGTAGTAATGTGGTACCACACTGAAACATTCCATTAAACCTGGTCTTGATAAATATTTTAGAGGATAACGCATGTTAGGTTTGGGTTAGGTCTAGGATTTGCCCTCATCAGGCTCATACTTTCGCATATTTCTTATTCTTCATGGCTAGATCCTGGACTGTTTCTGAATTGTATCACATAGTAATGTGGTACCACGCTGAAACAGTCGATTAAACCTGGTTTCGATCAATATATTAGAGGATAACGCAAGTTAAGTCTGGGATAGGTCTGAGATTTGACATCATCAGACTCTTACTTTCGCGTTTTTCACATACTTGTTGAACAGATCCTGGGTTTTTTCTGGTTTGGATCACGTAGTAATGTGGTACCACACTGAAACAGTCGATGAAACCTGGTTTCGATCAATATTTTAGAAGACACCGCAAGTTAAGTCTGGGATTGGTCTGGGATTTGACCTCATCAGACTCATACTTTCGCACACTTCACATACTCGTTGAACAGATCCTGGGTTATTTTCTGGTTTGGACCACATAGTAATGTGGTACCACACTGAAACAGTCGATTAAACCTGGTTCCGATCAATATTTTAGAGAATAATTCATGTTAGGTCTAGGTTAGGTCTGGGATTTGCTCTCATCAGGCTCATTCTTTCGCATATTTCTCATATTTGATGGCTAGATCCTGGGCTTTTTCTGGATTGCATCACGTAGTAATGAAGTACAACACTGAAACAGTCAATCAAACCTGGTTTCCATCAATATTTTAGAGGACATCGCATGTTAGGTCTAGGTTAGGCCTGGGATTTGCCCTCATCAGGGTCATACTTTCGCAGTTTTAACATACATGTTGACCTGATCGAGGGTTTTTTCTGCTTTGGATCACGTAGTAAAGTGGTACCACACTGAAACAGTCCATTAAACCTCGTTTGGATCAATATTTTAGAGGATAACGCATGTTAGGTCTAGGTTAGCCCTGGGATTTTCACTCATCAGACACATACATTCGCATTCTTCACATACATGTTGAACGGATCCTGGGTTTTTTCTGGTTTGGTTCACGTAGTAATGTGGTACCACATTGAAACATTCAATTAAACCTGATCTTGATAAATATTTTAGAGGATAACGCATGTTAGGTTTGGGTTAAGTCTAGGATTTGCCCTCATAAGGCTCATACTTTCGCATATTTCTCATACTTCATGGCTAGATCCTGGGCTGTTTCTGGATTGTATCACGTAGTAATGTGGTACCACGCTGAAACAGTCAATTAAACCTGGTTTCGATCAATATTTTAGAGGATAACGCAAGTTAGGTGTGGCATAGGTCTGGGATTCGCCCTCATCAGGCTCATACTTTCGCATTCTTCTCATACTTGTTGAACGGATCCTGGGTTTTTTCTGGTTTGGATCACGTAGTAATATGGTACCACGATGAAACAGTCAATTAAACCTGGTTTTGATCAATATTTTAGAGATTAATTCATGTTAGGTCTAGGTTAGGTCTGGGATTTGCTCTCATCAGGCTCATTCTTTCGCATATTTCTCATACTTGATGGCTAGATCCTGGGCTTTTTCTGGATTGCATCACGTAGTAATGAAGTACAACACTGAAACAGTCAATTAAACCTGGTTTCGATCAATATTTTAGAGAATAATTCATGTTAGGTCTAGGTTAGGTCTGGGATTTGCTCTCATCAGGCTCATTCTTTCGCATATTTCTCATATTTGATGGCTAGATCCTGGGCTTTTTCTGGATTGCATCACGTAGTAATGAAGTACAACACTGAAACAGTCAATCAAACCTGGTTTCCATCAATATTTTAGAGGACATCGCATGTTAGGTCTAGGTTAGCCCTGGGATTTTCACTCATCAGACACATACTTTCGCATTCTTCACATACTTGTTGAACAGATCCTGGGTTTTTTCTGGTTTGGATCACGTAGTAGTGTGGTACCACACTGAAACAGTCCACTAAATCTGGTTTGGATCAATATATTAGAGAATAATTCATGTTAGGTCTAGGTTAGGTCTGGGATTTGCTCTCATCAGGCTCATTCTTTCGCATATTTCTCATACTTGATGGCTACATCCTGGGCTTCTTCTGGATTGCATCACGTAGTAATGAAGTACAACACTGAAGCAGTCAATTAAACCTGGTTTCGATCAATATTTTAGAGAATAATTCATGTTAGGTCTAGGTTAGGTCTGGTATTTGCTCTCATCAGGCTCATTCTTTCGCATATTTCTCATACTTGATGGCTACATCCTGGGCTTCTTCTGGATTGCATCACGTAGTAATGAAGTACAACACTGAAGCAGTCAATTAAACCTGGTTTCGATCAATATTTTAGAGAATAATTCATGTTAGGTCTAGGTTAGGTCTGGGATTTGCTCTCATCAGGCTCATTCTTTCGCATATTTCTCATATTTGATGGCTAGATCCTGGGCTTTTTCTGGATTGCATCACATAGTAATGAAGTACAACACTGAAACAGTCAATCAAACCTGGTTTCCATCAATATCTTAGAGGACAACGCAAGTTAGGTCTGGGATAGGTCTGGGATTTGCCCACATCAGGCACATACTTTCTCGTTTTTCACATACTTGTTGAACAGATCCTGGGTTATTTTCTGGTTTGGATCACATAGTAATGTGGTACCACACTGAAACAGTCGATTAAACCAGGTTTCGATCAATATTTTTGAGGATAACGCATGTTAGATCTAGGTTAGGCCTGGGATTTTCACTCATCAGTCTCATACTTTCGCATTCTTCTCATACTTGTTGAACGGATCCTGGGTTTTTTCTGATTTGGATCACGTAGTAATATGGTACCACGCTGAAACAGTCAATTAAACCTGGTTTTGATCAATATTTTAGAGGACAACGCATGTTAGGTCTAGGTTAGGCCTGGGATTTGCTCTCATCAGGGTCATACTTTCGAAGTTTTAACATACATATTGGTCTGATCGAGGGTTTTTTCTGCTTTGGATCACGTAGTAAAGTGGTACCACACTGAAACAGTCCATGAAACCTGGTCTTGATAAATATTTTAGAGGATAACGCTTGTTAGGTCTGGGTTAGGTCTAGGATTTGCCTCATCAGGCTCCTACTTTCGCAATTTTCTCATACTTCATGGCTGGATCCTGGGCTATTTCCGGATTGGATCACATAGTAATGTGGTACCACACTGAAACAGTCAATTACACCTGGTTATCATCAATATTTTAGAGGACAACGCATGTCAGGTCTAGGTTAGGTCTGCGATTTGCTCTCATCAGGGTCATACTGTCGCAGTTTTAACTTACTTGTTGAACGGATCCTGGGTTTTTTCTGGTTTGGTTCACGTAGTAATGTGGTACCACACTGAAACATTCCATTAAACCTGGTCTTGATAAATATTTTAGAGGATAACGCATGTTAGGTTTGGGTTAGGTCTAGGATTTGCCCTCATCAGGCTCATACTTTCGCATATTTCTTATTCTTCATGGCTAGATCCTGGACTGTTTCTGAATTGTATCACATAGTAATGTGGTACCACGCTGAAACAGTCGATTAAACCTGGTTTCGATCAATATATTAGAGGATAACGCAAGTTAAGTCTGGGATAGGTCTGAGATTTGACATCATCAGACTCTTACTTTCGCGTTTTTCACATACTTGTTGAACAGATCCTGGGTTTTTTCTGGTTTGGATCACGTAGTAATGTGGTACCACACTGAAACAGTCGATGAAACCTGGTTTCGATCAATATTTTAGAAGACACCGCAAGTTAAGTCTGGGATTGGTCTGGGATTTGACCTCATCAGACTCATACTTTCGCACACTTCACATACTCGTTGAACAGATCCTGGGTTATTTTCTGGTTTGGACCACATAGTAATGTGGTACCACACTGAAACAGTCGATTAAACCTGGTTCCGATCAATATTTTAGAGAATAATTCATGTTAGGTCTAGGTTAGGTCTGGGATTTGCTCTCATCAGGCTCATTCTTTCGCATATTTCTCATATTTGATGGCTAGATCCTGGGCTTTTTCTGGATTGCATCACGTAGTAATGAAGTACAACACTGAAACAGTCAATCAAACCTGGTTTCCATCAATATTTTAGAGGACATCGCATGTTAGGTCTAGGTTAGGCCTGGGATTTGCCCTCATCAGGGTCATACTTTCGCAGTTTTAACATACATGTTGACCTGATCGAGGGTTTTTTCTGCTTTGGATCACGTAGTAAAGTGGTACCACACTGAAACAGTCCATTAAACCTCGTTTGGATCAATATTTTAGAGGATAACGCATGTTAGGTCTAGGTTAGCCCTGGGATTTTCACTCATCAGACACATACATTCGCATTCTTCACATACATGTTGAACGGATCCTGGGTTTTTTCTGGTTTGGTTCACGTAGTAATGTGGTACCACATTGAAACATTCAATTAAACCTGATCTTGATAAATATTTTAGAGGATAACGCATGTTAGGTTTGGGTTAAGTCTAGGATTTGCCCTCATAAGGCTCATACTTTCGCATATTTCTCATACTTCATGGCTAGATCCTGGGCTGTTTCTGGATTGTATCACGTAGTAATGTGGTACCACGCTGAAACAGTCAATTAAACCTGGTTTCGATCAATATTTTAGAGGATAACGCAAGTTAGGTGTGGCATAGGTCTGGGATTCGCCCTCATCAGGCTCATACTTTCGCATTCTTCTCATACTTGTTGAACGGATCCTGGGTTTTTTCTGGTTTGGATCACGTAGTAATATGGTACCACGATGAAACAGTCAATTAAACCTGGTTTTGATCAATATTTTAGAGATTAATTCATGTTAGGTCTAGGTTAGGTCTGGGATTTGCTCTCATCAGGCTCATTCTTTCGCATATTTCTCATACTTGATGGCTAGATCCTGGGCTTTTTCTGGATTGCATCACGTAGTAATGAAGTACAACACTGAAACAGTCAATCAAACCTGGTTTCCATCAATATTTTAGAGGACATCGCATGTTAGGTCTAGGTTAGCCCTGGGATTTTCACTCATCAGACACATACTTTCGCATTCTTCACATACTTGTTGAACAGATCCTGGGTTTTTTCTGGTTTGGATCACGTAGTAGTGTGGTACCACACTGAAACAGTCCACTAAATCTGGTTTGGATCAATATATTAGAGAATAATTCATGTTAGGTCTAGGTTAGGTCTGGGATTTGCTCTCATCAGGCTCATTCTTTCGCATATTTCTCATACTTGATGGCTACATCCTGGGCTTCTTCTGGATTGCATCACGTAGTAATGAAGTACAACACTGAAGCAGTCAATTAAACCTGGTTTCGATCAATATTTTAGAGAATAATTCATGTTAGGTCTAGGTTAGGTCTGGGATTTGCTCTCATCAGGCTCATTCTTTCGCATATTTCTCATACTTGATGGCTACATCCTGGGCTTCTTCTGGATTGCATCACGTAGTAATGAAGTACAACACTGAAGCAGTCAATTAAACCTGGTTTCGATCAATATTTTAGAGAATAATTCATGTTAGGTCTAGGTTAGGTCTGGGATTTGCTCTCATCAGGCTCATTCTTTCGCATATTTCTCATATTTGATGGCTAGATCCTGGGCTTTTTCTGGATTGCATCACATAGTAATGAAGTACAACACTGAAACAGTCAATCAAACCTGGTTTCCATCAATATCTTAGAGGACAACGCAAGTTAGGTCTGGGATAGGTCTGGGATTTGCCCACATCAGGCACATACTTTCTCGTTTTTCACATACTTGTTGAACAGATCCTGGGTTATTTTCTGGTTTGGATCACATAGTAATGTGGTACCACACTGAAACAGTCGATTAAACCAGGTTTCGATCAATATTTTTGAGGATAACGCATGTTAGATCTAGGTTAGGCCTGGGATTTTCACTCATCAGTCTCATACTTTCGCATTCTTCTCATACTTGTTGAACGGATCCTGGGTTTTTTCTGATTTGGATCACGTAGTAATATGGTACCACGCTGAAACAGTCAATTAAACCTGGTTTTGATCAATATTTTAGAGGACAACGCATGTTAGGTCTAGGTTAGGCCTGGGATTTGCTCTCATCAGGGTCATACTTTCGAAGTTTTAACATACATATTGGTCTGATCGAGGGTTTTTTCTGCTTTGGATCACGTAGTAAAGTGGTACCACACTGAAACAGTCCATGAAACCTGGTCTTGATAAATATTTTAGAGGATAACGCTTGTTAGGTCTGGGTTAGGTCTAGGATTTGCCTCATCAGGCTCCTACTTTCGCAATTTTCTCACACTTCATGGCTGGATCCTGGGCTATTTCCGGATTGGATCACATAGTAATGTGGTACCACACTGAAACAGTCAATTACACCTGGTTTTCATCAATATTTTAGAGGACAACGCATGTCAGGTCTAGGTTAGGTCTGCGATTTGCTCTCATCAGGGTCATACTGTCGCAGTTTTAACTTACTTGTTGAACGGATCCTGGGTTTTTTCTGGTTTGGTTCACGTAGTAATGTGGTACCACACTGAAACATTCCATTAAACCTGGTCTTGATAAATATTTTAGAGGATAACGCATGTTAGGTTTGGGTTAGGTCTAGGATTTGCCCTCATCAGGCTCATACTTTCGCATATTTCTTATTCTTCATGGCTAGATCCTGGACTGTTTCTGGATTGTATCACATAGTAATGTGGTACCACGCTGAAACAGTCGATTAAACCTGGTTTCGATCAATATATTAGAGGATAACGCAAGTTAAGTCTGGGATAGGTCTGAGATTTGACATCATCAGACTCTTACTTTCGCGTTTTTCACATACTTGTTGAACAGATCCTGGGTTTTTTCTGGTTTGGATCACGTAGTAATGTGGTACCACACTGAAACAGTCGATGAAACCTGGTTTCGATCAATATTTTAGAAGACACCGCAAGTTAAGTCTGGGATTGGTCTGGGATTTGACCTCATCAGACTCATACTTTCGCACACTTCACATACTCGTTGAACAGATCCTGGGTTATTTTCTGGTTTGGACCACATAGTAATGTGGTACCACACTGAAACAGTCGATTAAACCTGGTTCCGATCAATATTTTAGAGAATAATTCATGTTAGGTCTAGGTTAGGTCTGGGATTTGCTCTCATCAGGCTCATTCTTTCGCATATTTCTCATATTTGATGGCTAGATCCTGGGCTTTTTCTGGATTGCATCACGTAGTAATGAAGTACAACACTGAAACAGTCAATCAAACCTGGTTTCCATCAATATTTTAGAGGACATCGCATGTTAGGTCTAGGTTAGGCCTGGGATTTGCCCTCATCAGGGTCATACTTTCGCAGTTTTAACATACATGTTGACCTGATCGAGGGTTTTTTCTGCTTTGGATCACGTAGTAAAGTGGTACCACACTGAAACAGTCCATTAAACCTCGTTTGGATCAATATTTTAGAGGATAACGCATGTTAGGTCTAGGTTAGCCCTGGGATTTTCACTCATCAGACACATACATTCGCATTCTTCACATACATGTTGAACGGATCCTGGGTTTTTTCTGGTTTGGTTCACGTAGTAATGTGGTACCACATTGAAACATTCAATTAAACCTGATCTTGATAAATATTTTAGAGGATAACGCATATTAGGTTTGGGTTAAGTCTAGGATTTGCCCTCATAAGGCTCATACTTTCGCATATTTCTCATACTTCATGGCTAGATCCTGGGCTGTTTCTGGATTGTATCACGTAGTAATGTGGTACCACGCTGAAACAGTCAATTAAACCTGGTTTCGATCAATATTTTAGAGGATAACGCAAGTTAGGTGTGGCATAGGTCTGGGATTCGCCCTCATCAGGCTCATACTTTCGCATTCTTCTCATACTTGTTGAACGGATCCTGGGTTTTTTCTGGTTTGGATCACGTAGTAATATGGTACCACGATGAAACAGTCAATTAAACCTGGTTTTGATCAATATTTTAGAGATTAATTCATTTTAGGTCTAGGTTAGGTCTGGGATTTGCTCTCATCAGGCTCATTCTTTCGCATATTTCTCATACTTGATGGCTAGATCCTGGGCTTTTTCTGGATTGCATCACGTAGTAATGAAGTACAACACTGAAACAGTCAATTAAACCTGGTTTCGATCAATATTTTAGAGAATAATTCATGTTAGGTCTAGGTTAGGTCTGGGATTTGCTCTCATCAGGCTCATTCTTTCGCATATTTCTCATATTTGATGGCTAGATCCTGGGCTTTTTCTGGATTGCATCACGTAGTAATGAAGTACAACACTGAAACAGTCAATCAAACTTGGTTTCCATCAATATTTTAGAGGACATCGCATGTTAGGTCTAGGTTAGCCCTGGGATTTTCACTCATCAGACACATACTTTCGCATTCTTCACATACTTGTTGAACGGATCCTGGGTTTTTTCTGGTTTGGTTCACGTAGTAATGTGGTACCACACTGTAACATTCAATTAAACCTGATCTTGATAAATATTTTAGAGGATAACGCATGTTAGGTTTGGGTTAAGTCTAGGATTCGCCCTCATCAGGCTCATACTTTCGCATATTTCTCATACTTCATGGCTAGATCCTGGGCTGTTTCTGGATTGTATCACGTAGTAATGAGGTACCACGCCGAAACAGTCAATTAAACCTGGTATCGATCAATATTTTAGGGGATAACGCAAGTTAGGTGTGGCATAGGTCTGGGATTCGCCCTCATCAGGCTCATACTTTCGCATTCTTCACATACTTGTTGAACGGATCCTGGGTTTTTTCTGGTTTGGATCACGTAGTAATGTGGGACCACACTGAAACAGTCAATTAAACCTGGTTTCGATCAATATATTAGAGAATAATTCATGTTAGGTCTAGGTTAGGCCTGGGATTTTCAATCATCAGACTCATACTTTCGCACTCTTCTCATACTTGTTGAACGGATCCTGGGTTTTTTCTGGTTTGGATCACGTAGTAATGTGGTACCACACTGAAACATTGAATTAAACCTGGTCTTGATAAATATTTTAGAGGATAACGCATGTTAGGTCTGGGTTAGGTCTAGGATTTGTCCTCATCAGGCTCATACTTTCGCATATTTCTCATACTTCATGGCTGGATCCTGGGCTATTTCTGGATTGGATTACGTATTAATGTGGTACCACACTGAAACAGTCAATTAAACCTGGTTTTGATGAATATTTTAGAGAATAATTCATGTTAGGTCTAGGTTAGGCATGGGATTTGCTCTCATCAGGCTCATTCTTTCGCATATTTCTCATACTTGATGGCTAGATCCTGGGCTTTCTCTGGATTGCATCACGTAGTAATGAAGTACAACACTGAAACAGTCAATTAAACCTGGTTTCCATCAATATTTTAGAGGACAACGCATGTTAGGTCTAGGTTAGGCCTGGGATTTGCTCTCATCAGGGTCATACTTTCGAAGTTTTAACATACATATTGGTCTGATCGAGGGTTTTTTCCGCTTTGGATCACGAAGTAAAGTGGTACCACACTGAAACAGTCCATTAAACCTGGTCTTGATAAATATTTTAGAGGATATCGCATGTTAGGTCTGGGTTAGGTCTAGGATTTGCCCTCATCAGGCTCCTACTTTCGCAATTTTCTCATACTTCATGGCTGGATCCTGGGCTATTTCCGGATTGGATCACATAGTAATGTGGTACCACACTGAAACATTCAATTAAACCTGGTCTTGATAAATATTTTAGAGGATAACGCATGTTAGGTTTGGGTTAGGTCTAGGATTTGCCCTCATCAGGCTCATACTTTCGCATATTTCTTATTCTTCATGGCTAGATCCTGGGCTGTTTCTGGATTGTATCACATAGTAATGTGGTACCACGCTGAAACAGTCGATTAAACCTGGTTTCGATCAATATATTAGAGGATAACGCAAGTTAAGTCTGGGATAGGTCTGGGATTTGACCTCATCAGACTCATACTTTCGCGTTTTTCACATACTTGTTGAACAGATCCTGGGTTTTTTCTGGTTTGGATCACGTAGTAATGTGGTACCACACTGAATCAGTCGATGAAACCTGGTTTCGAGAAATATGTTTTGGAGGATAACGCAAGTTAAGTCTGGGATTGGTCTGGGATTTGACCTCATCAGACTCATACTTTCGCACACTTCACATACCCATTGAACAGATCCTGGGTTATTTTCTGGTTTGGACCACATAGTAATGTGGTACCACACTGAAACAGTCGATTAAACCAGGTTTCGATCAATATTTTTGAGGATAACGCACGTTAGGTCTAGGTTAGGCCTGGGATTTTCACTCATCAGATTCATACTTTCGCATTCTTCACATACTTGTTGAACGGATCCTGGGTTTTTTCTGGTTTGGATCACGTAGTAATGTGGGACCACACTGTAACAGTCAATTAAACCTGGTTTCGATCAATACTTTAGAGAATAATTCATGTTAGGTCTAGGTTAGGTCTGGGATTTGCTCTCATCAGGCTCATTCTTTCGCATATTTCTCATACTTGATGGCTATATCCTGGGCTTTTTCTGGATTGCATCACGTAGTAATGAAGTACAACACTGAAACAGTCAATTAAACCTGGCTTCCATCAATATCTTAGAGGACAACGCAAGTTAGGTCTGGGATAGGTCTGGGATTTGCCCTCATCAGGCTCATTGTTTCGCGTTTTTCACATACTTGTTGAACAGATCCTGGGTTTTTTCTGGTTTGTATCACGTAGTAGTGTGGTACCACACTGAAACTGTCCATTAAACCTGGTTTGCATCAATATTTTAGAGGATAACGCATGTTAGGTCTAGGTTAGCCCTGGGATTTTCACTCATCAGACTCATACTTTCGCATTCTTCACATACTTGTTGAACGGATCCTGGGTTTTTTCTGGTTTGGATCACGTAGTAATGTGGGACCACACTGAAACAGTCAATTAAACCTGGTTTCGATCAATATATTAGAGAATAATTCATGTTAGGTCTAGGTTAGGCCTGGGATTTTCACTCATCAGACTCATACTTTCGCACTCTTCTCATACTTGTTGAACGGATCCTGGGTTTTTTCTGGTTTGGATCACGTAGTAATGTGGTACCACACTGAAACATTGAATTAAACCTGGTCTTGATAAATATTTTAGAGGATAACGCATGTTAGGTCTGGGTTAGGTCTAGGATTTGTCCTCATCAGGCTCATACTTTCGCATATTTCTCATACTTCATGGCTGGATCCTGGGCTATTTCTGGATTGGATTACGTATTAATGTGGTACCACACTGAAACAGTCAATTAAACCTGGTTTTGATGAATATTTTAGAGAATAATTCATGTTAGGTCTAGGTTAGGCATGGGATTTGCTCTCATCAGGCTCATTCTTTCGCATATTTCTCATACTTGATGGCTAGATCCTGGGCTTTCTCTGGATTGCATCACGTAGTAATGAAGTACAACACTGAAACAGTCAATTAAACCTGGTTTCCATCAATATTTTAGAGGACAACGCATGTTAGGTCTAGGTTAGGCCTGGGGTTTGCTCTCATCAGGGTCATACTTTCGAAGTTTTAACATACATATTGGTCTGATCGAGGGTTTTTTCCGCTTTGGATCACGTAGTAAAGTGGTACCACACTGAAACAGTCCATTAAACCTGGTCTTGATAAATATTTTAGAGGATATCGCATGTTAGGTCTGGGTTAGGTCTAGGATTTGCCCTCATCAGGCTCCTACTTTCGCAATTTTCTCATACTTCATGGCTGGATCCTGGGCTATTTCCGGATTGGATCACATAGTAATGTGGTACCACACTGAAACATTCAATTAAACCTGGTCTTGATAAATATTTTAGAGGATAACGCATGTTAGGTTTGGGTTAGGTCTAGGATTTGCCCTCATCAGGCTCATACTTTCGCATATTTCTTATTCTTCATGGCTAGATCCTGGGCTGTTTCTGGATTCTATCACATAGTAATGTGGTACCACGCTGAAACAGTCGATTAAACCTGGTTTCGATCAATATATTAGAGGATAACGCAAGTTAAGTCTGGGATAGGTCTGGGATTTGTCCTCATCAGACTCATACTTTCGAGTTTTTCACATACTTGTTGAACAGATCCTGGGTTTTTTCTGGTTTGGATCACGTAGTAATGTGGTACCACACTGAAACAGTCGATGAAACCTGGTTTCGATCAATATTTTAGAGGATAACGCAAGTTAAGTCTGGGATTGGTCTGGGATTTGACCTCATCAGACTCATACTTTCGCACACTTCACATACTCATTGAACAGATCCTGGGTTATTTTCTGGTTTGGACCACATAGTAATGTGGTACCACACTGAAACAGTCGATTAAACCAGGTTTCGATCAATATTTTTGAGGATAACGCACGTTAGGTCTAGGTTAGGCCTGGGATTTTCACTCATCAGATTCATACTTTCGCATTCTTCACATACTTGTTGAACGGATCCTGGGTTTTTTCTGGTTTGGATCACGTAGTAATGTGGGACCACACTGTAACAGTCAATTAAACCTGGTTTCGATCAATACCTTAGAGAATAATTCATGTTAGGTCTAGGTTAGGTCTGGGATTTGCTCTCATCAGGCTCATTCTTTCGCATATTTCTCATACTTGATGGCTATATCCTGGGATTTTTCTGGATTGCATCACGTAGTAATGAAGTACAACACTGAAACAGTCAATTAAACCTGGCTTCCATCAATATCTTAGAGGACAACGCAAGTTAGGTCTGGGATAGGTCTGGGATTTGCCCTCATCAGGCTCATTGTTTCGCGTTTTTCACATACTTGTTGAACAGATCCTGGGTTTTTTCTGGTTTGTATCACGTAGTAGTGTGGTACCACATTGAAACTGTCCATTAAACCTGGTTTGCATCAATATTTTAGAGGATAACGCATGTTAGGTCTAGGTTAGCCCTGGGATTTTCACTCATCAGACTCATACTTTCGCATTCTTCACATACTTGTTGAGCTGATCCTGGGTTTTTTCTGGTTTGGATCACGTAGTAATATGGTACCACACTGAAACGGTCGATTAAACCTGGTTTCGATTAGTATTTTAGAGGATAACGCAAGTTAGGCCTGGGATAGGTCTGGGATTTGACCTCATCAGACTCATACTTTCGCACACTACACATACTCGTTGAACAGATCCTGGGTTATTTTCTGGTTTGGATCACGTAGTAATGTGGTACCACACTGAAACAGTCAATTAAACCTGGTTTGGATAAGTATTTTAGAGGATAACGCATCTTAGGTCTGGGTTAGGTCTAAGATTTGCCCTCATCAGGCTCACAGTTTCGCGTTTTTCACATACTTGTTGAACAGATCCTGGGTTCTTTCTGGTTTGGATCACGAAGTAGTGTGGTACCACACTGAAACAGTCCATTAAACCTGGTTTCGCTCAATATTTTAGAGGATAACGCATGTTAGGTCTAGGTTAGGTCTGGGATTTGCTCTCATCAGGCTCATTCTTTCGCATATTTCTCATACTTGATGGCTAGATCCAGGGCTTTTTCTGGATTGCATCACGTAGTAATGTAGTGCCACACTGAAACAGTCAATTAAACCTGGTTTCCATCAATATTTTAGAGGATAACGCAAGTTAGGTCTGGGATAGGTCTGGGATTTTCACTCATCAGACTCATACTTTCGCATTCTTCACATATTTGTTGAACGGATCCTGGGTTTTTTCTGGTTTGGATCACGTAATAATGTGGGACCACACTGAAACAATCAATTAAACCTGGTCTTGATAAATATTTTAGAGGATAACGCATGTTAGGTCTGGGATAGGTCTGGGATTTGCCCACATCAGGCTCATACTTTCGCGTTTTTCACATACTCGTTGAACAGATCCTGGGTTATTTTCTGGTTTGGATCACGTAGTAATGTGGTACCACACTGAAACAGCCGATTAAACCAGGTTTCGATCAATATTTTTGAGGATAACGCATGTTAGGTCAAGGTTAGGCCTGGTATTTTCACTCATCAGACTCATACTTTCGCATTCTTCTCATACTTGTTGAACGGATCCTGGGTTTTTTCTGGTTTGGATCACGTAGTAATGTGGGACCACACAGAAACAATCAATTAAACCTGGTCTTGATAAATATTTTAGAGGATAACGCATGTTAGGTCTGGGTTAGGTCTAGGATTTGCCCTCGTCAGGCTCATACTTTCGCATATTTCTCATACTTCATGGCTAGATCCTGGGCTACTTCTGGATTGTATCACGTAGTAATGAAGTACAACACTGAAACAGTCAATTAAACCTGGTTTCCATCAATATTTTAGAGGATAACGCAAGTTAGGTCTGGGATAGGTCTGGGATTTGCCCTCATCAGGCTCATACTTTCGCATTCTTCACATACTTGTTGAACGGATCCTGGATTCTTACTGGTTTGGATCACGTAGTAATGTGGTACCACACTGAAACATTCAATTAAACCTGGTCTTGATAAATATTTTAGAGGATAACGCATATTAGGTCTGGGTTAGGTCTAGGAGTTGCCCTCATCAGGCTCATTCTTTCGCATATTTCTCATACTAGATGGCTAGATCCTGGGCTTTTTCTGGATTGCATCACGTAGTAATGTGGTACCACACTGAAACAGTCAATTAAACCTGGTTTTGATGAATATTTTAGAGAATAATTCATGTTAGGTCTAGGTTAGGTCTGGGATTTTCACTCATCAGACTCATACTTTCGCATTCTTCACATACTTGTTGAACGGATCTTGGGTTTTTTCTGGTGTGGATCACGTAGTAATGTGATACCACACTGAAACAGTCAATTAAACCTGGTTTCGATCAATATTTTAGAGAATAATTCATGTTAGGTCTAGGTTAGGTCTGGGATTTGCTCTCATCAGGCTCATTCTTTCGCATATTTCTCATACCTGATGGCTAGATCCTGAGCTTTCTCTAGATTGCATCACGTAGTAACGAAGTACAACAGTGAAACAGTCAATTAAACCTGGTTTCCATCAATATTTTAGAGGGCAACGCATGTTAGGTCTAGGTTAGGCCTGGGATTTGCCCTCATCAGGGTCATACTTTCGCAGTTTTAACATACATGTTGACCTGATCGAGGGTTTTTTCTGCTTTGGATCACGTAGTAAAGTGGTACCACACTGAAACAGTCCATTAAACCTGGTTTGGATCAATATTTTAGAGGATAACGCATGTTAGGTCTAGGTTAGCCCTGGGATTTTCACTCATCAGACTCATACTTTCGCATTCTTCACATACTTGTTGAACGGATCCTGGGTTTTTTCTGGTTTGGTTCACGTAGTAATGTGGTACCACACTGAAACATTCAATTAAACCTGATCTTGATAAATATTTTAGAGTATAACGCATGTTAGGTCTTGGTTAGGTCTAGGATTTGCCCTCATCAGGCTCATACTCTCGCATATTTCTCATACTTCATGGCTAGATCATGGGCTGTTTCTGGATTGTATCACGTAGTAACGTGGTACCACGCTGAAACAGCCAATTAAACCTGGTTTCGATCAATATTTTAGAGGATAACGCAAGTTAGGTCTGGCATAGGTCTGGGATTCGCCCTCATCAGACTCATACTTTCGCGTTTTTCACATACTTGTTGAACTGATCCTGGGCTTCTTCTGGTTTGGATCACGTAGGAATGTGGTACCACACTGAAACAGTCAATTAAACCTGGTTTCGATCAATATATTGGAGAATAATACATGTTAGGTCTAGGTTAGGTCTGGGATTTGCTCTCATCAGGCTCATACTTTCGCACACTTCACATACTCGTTTGACAGATCCTGGGTTATTTTCTGGTTTGGATCGCGTAGTAATATGGTACCACACTGAAACAGTCGATCAAACCAGGTTTCGATCAATATTTTTGAGGATAACGCATGTTAGGTCTAGGTTAGGCCTGGGATTTTCACTCATCAGACTCATACTTTCGCATTCTTCACATACTTGTTTAACGGATCCTGGGTTTTTCCTGGTTTGGATCACGTAGTAATGTGGTACCACACTGAAACAGTCAATTAAACCTGGTTTTGATGAATATTTTAGAGAATAATTCATGTTAGGTCTAGGTTAGGTCTGGGATTTTCACTCATCAGACTCATACTTTCGCATTCTTCACATACTTGTTGAACGGATCTTGGGTTTTTTCTGGTGTGGATCACGTAGTAATGTGATACCACACTGAAACAGTCAATTAAACCTGGTTTCGATCAATATTTTAGAGAATAATTCATGTTAGGTCTAGGTTAGGTATGGGATTTGCTCTCATCAGGCTCATTCTTTCGCATATTTCTCATACTTGATGGCTAGATCCTGAGCTTTCTCTAGATTGCATCACGTAGTAACGAAGTACAACAGTGAAACAGTCAATTAAACCTGGTTTCCATCAATATTTTAGAGGGCAACGCATGTTAGGTCTAGGTTAGGCCTGGGATTTGCCCTCATCAGGGTCATACTTTCGCAGTTTTAACATACATGTTGACCTGATCGAGGGTTTTTTCTGCTTTGGATCACGTAGTAAAGTGGTACCACACTGAAACAGTCCATTAAACCTGGTTTGGATCAATATTTTAGAGGATAACGCATGTTAGGTCTAGGTTAGCCCTGGGATTTTCACTCATCAGACTCATACTTTCGCATTCTTCACATACTTGTTGAACGGATCCTGGGTTTTTTCTGGTTTGGTTCACGTAGTAATGTGGTACCACACTGAAACATTCAATTAAACCTGATCTTGATAAATATTTTAGAGTATAACGCATGTTAGGTCTTGGTTAGGTCTAGGATTTGCCCTCATCAGGCTCATACTCTCGCATATTTCTCATACTTCATGGCTAGATCATGGGCTGTTTCTGGATTGTATCACGTAGTAACGTGGTACCACGCTGAAACAGCCAATTAAACCTGGTTTCGATCAATATTTTAGAGGATAACGCAAGTTAGGTCTGGCATAGGTCTGGGATTCGCCCTCATCAGACTCATACTTTCGCGTTTTTCACATACTTGTTGAACTGATCCTGGGCTTCTTCTGGTTTGGATCACGTAGGAATGTGGTACCACACTGAAACAGTCAATTAAACCTGGTTTCGATCAATATATTGGAGAATAATACATGTTAGGTCTAGGTTAGGTCTGGGATTTGCTCTCATCAGGCTCATACTTTCGCACACTTCACATACTCGTTTGACAGATCCTGGGTTATTTTCTGGTTTGGATCGCGTAGTAATATGGTACCACACTGAAACAGTCGATCAAACCAGGTTTCGATCAATATTTTTGAGGATAACGCATGTTAGGTCTAGGTTAGGCCTGGGATTTTCACTCATCAGACTCATACTTTCGCATTCTTCACATACTTGTTTAACGGATCCTGGGTTTTTCCTGGTTTGGATCACGTAGTAATGTGGGACCACACTGAAACAGTCAATTATACCTGGTTTCGATCAATATTTTAGAGAATAATTCATGTTAGGTCTAGGTTAGGTCTGGGATTTGCTCTCATCAGGCACATACTTTCGCGTTTTTCACATACTTGTTGAACAGATCCTGGGTTTTTTCTGGTTCGGATCACGTAGTAGTGTGGTACCACACTGACACAGTCCATTAAACCTGGTTTGGAACAATATTTTAGAGGATAACGCATGTTAGGTCTAGGTTAGGTCGGGGATTTTCACTAATCAGACCCATACTTTCACATTCTTCACATACTTGTTGACCGGATCCTGGGTTTTTTCTGGTTTGTGTCACGTAGTAATGTGGTACCACACTGAAACAGTCGATTAAACCTGGTTTCGATCAGTATTTTAGAGGATAACGCAACATAAGTCTGGGATTGGTCTGGGATTTGACCTCATCAGACTCATACTTTCGCGTTTTTCACATACTTGTTGAACAGATCCTGGGTTTTTTCTGGTTTGGATCACGTAGTAGTGTGGTACCACACTGAAACAGTCCATTAAACCTGCTTGCGATCAATATTTTAGAGGATAACGCATGTTAGGACTGGGTTAGGTCTAGGATTTGCCCTCATCAGGCTCATTCTTTCGCATATTTCTCAAACTTGATGGCTAGATCCTGGGCTTTTTCTGGATTGCTTCACGTAGTAATGTGGTACCACACTGAAACATTCAATTAAACCTGGTCTTGATAAATATTTTAGAGGATAACGCATGTTAGGTCTGGGTTAGGTCTAGGATTTGCCCTCATCAGGCTCATACTTGCGCATATTTCTCATACTTCATGGCTAGATCCTTGGCTTTTTCTGGATTGCATCACGTAGTAATGAAGTACAACACTGAAACAGTTAATGGAACCTGGCTTCCATCAATATCTTAGAGGACAACGCAAGTTAGGTCTGGTATTTGCCCACATCAGGCCCACACTTTCGCATTCTTCACATACTTGTTGAACGGATCCTGAGTTTTTTCTGGTTTGGATCACGTAGTAATGTGGTACCACACTGAAACAGTCGATGAAACCTGGTTTCGATCAATATTTTAGAGGATAACGCAAGTTAAGTATGGGATTGGTCTGGGATTTGACCTGATCAGTCTGATACTTTCGCACACTTCACATACTCGTTGAACAGATCCTGGGTTATTTTCTGGTTTGGATCACATAGTAATGTGGTACCACACTGAAACAGTCGATTAAACCAGGTTTCGATCAATATTTTTGAGGATAACGCATGTTAGGTCTAGGTTAGGCCTGGGATTTTCACTCATCAGGCTCATACTTTCGCATTCTTCACATACTTGTTGAACGAATCCTGGGTTTTTTCTGGTTTGGATTACGTAGTAATGTGGGACCACACTGAAACAGTCAATTAAACCTGGTTTCGATCAATATTTTAGAGAATAATTCATGTTAGGTCTAGGTTAGGTCTGGGATTTGCTTTCATCAGGCTCATTCTTTCGCATATTTCTTATACTTGATGGCTAGATCCTGGGCTTTTTCTGGATTGCATTACGTAGTAATGAAGTACAACACTGAAACAGTCAATTAAACCTGGTTTCCATCAATATCTTAGAGGACAACGCAAGTTAGGTCTGGGATAGGTCTGGGATTTGCCCTCATCAGGCTCATACTTTCGCGTCTTTCACATACTTGTTGAACAGATCCTGGGTTTTTTCTGGTTTGTATCACGTAGTAGTGTGGTACCACACTGAAACAGTCCATTAAACCTGGTTTGCATCAATATTTTCGAGGATAACGCATGTTAGGTCTAGGTTAGCCCTGGGATTTTCACTCATCAGCCTCATACTTTAGCATTCTTCACATACTTCTTGAACTGATCCTGGGTTTTTTCTGGTTTGTATCACGTAGTAATGTGGTACCACACTGAAACTGTCGATTAAACCTGGTTTCGATCAATATTTTAGAGGATAACGCAAGTTAGGTCTGGGATAGGTCTGGGATTTGACCTCATCAGACTCATACTTTCGCACACTTCACATACTCGTTGAACAGATCCTGGGTTTTTTCTGGTTTGGATCACGTAGTAATGTGGGACCACACTGAAACATTCAATTAAACCTGATCTTGATAAATATTTTAGAGGATAACGCATGTTAGGTCTGGGTTAGGTCTAGGATTTGCCCCCATCAGGCTCATACTTTCGCATTCTTCACAAACTTGTTGAACGGATCCTGGGTTTTCTCTGGTTTGGATCACGTAGGAATGTGGTACCACACTGAAACAGTCAATTAAACCTGGTTTCGATCAATATATTGGAGAATAATACATGTTAGGTCTAGGTTAGGTCTGGGATTTGCTCTCATCAGGCTCATACTTTCGCACACTTCACATACTCGTTGAACAGATCCTGGGTTTTTTCTGCTTTGGATCACGTAGTAAAGTGGTACCACACTGAGACAGTCCATTAAACCTGGTTTGGATCAGTATTTTACAGGATAACGCATGTTAGGTCTAGGTTAGCCCTGGGATTTTCACTCATCAGACTCATACTTTCGCATTCTTCACATACATGTTGAGCAGATCCTGCGTTTTTTCTGGTTTGGATCACGTAGTAATGTGGGACCACACTGAAACAGTCAATTAAACCTGGTTTCGATCAATATATTAGACAATAATTCATGTTAGGTCTAGGTTAGGTCTGGGATTTGCTCTCATCAGGCTCATAATTTCGCATATTTCTCATACTTGATGGCTAGAGCCTGGGCTTTTTCTGGATTGCATCACGTAGTAATGAAGTACAACACTGAACCAGTCAATTAAACCTGGTTTCCATCAATATCTTAGAGGACAACGCAAGTTAGGTCTGGGATAGGTCTGGGATTTGCCCACATCAGGCTCATACTTTCGCGTTTTTCACATACTCGTTGAACAGATCCTGGGTTATTTTCTTGTGTGGATCACATAGTAATGTGGTACCATACTGAAACAGTCGATTAAACCAGGTTTCGATCAATATTTTTGAGGATAACGCATGTTAGGTCTAGGTTAGGCCTGGTATTTTCACTCATCAGACTCATACTTTCGCATTCTTCTCATACTTCATGGCTAGATCCTGGGCTATTTCTGGATTGTATCACGTAGTAATGTGGTACCACACAGAAACAGTCAATTAAACCTGGTTTCGATCAATATTTTAGAGGACAACGCAAGTTAGGTCTGGGATAGGTCTGGGATTTGCCATCATCAGGCTCGTACTTTCGCGTTTTTCACATACTTGTTGAACAGATCCTGGGTTTTTTCTGGATTGCGTCACGTAGTAGTGTGGTACCACACTGAAACAGTCGATTAAACCTGGTTTCGATCAATATTTTTGAGGATAACGCATGTTAGGTCTAGGTTAGGTCGGGGATTTTCACTCAACAGACTCATACTTTCGCATTCTTCACTTACTTGTTGAACGGATCTTGGGTTTTTTCTGGTGTGGATCACGTAGTAATGTGGTACCACACTGAAGCAATCAATTAAACCTGATCTTGATAAATATTTTAGAGGATAACGCATGTTAGGTCTGGGTTAGGTCTAGGAGTTGCCCTCATCAGGCTCATACTTTCGCATATTGCTCATACTTCATGGCTGGATCCTGGGCTATTTCTGGATTGGATCACGTAGTAATGTGGTACCACACTGAAACAGTCAATTAAACCTGGTTTTGATGAATATTTTAGAGAATAATTCATGTTAGGTCTATGTTAGGTCAGGGATTTGCTCTCATCAAGCTCATTCTTTCGCATATTTCTCATACTAGATGGCTAGATCCTGGGCTTTTTCTGGATTGCATCACGTAGTAATGAAGTACAACACTGAAACGCTCAATTAAACCTGGTATCCATCAATATTATTGAGGATAACGCATGTTAGATCAAGGTTAGGCCTGGGATTTTCACTCAACAGACTCATACTTTCGCATTCTTCACATACTCGTTGAACAGATCCTGGGTTTTTTCTGGTTTGGATCACGTAGTAATGTGGGACCACACTGAAACATTCAATTAAACCTGATCTTGATAAATATTTTAGAGGATAACGCATGTTAGGTCTGGGTTAGGTCTAGGATTTGCCCCCATCAGGCTCATACTTTCGCATTCTTCACAAACTTGTTGAACGGATCCTGGGTTTTCTCTGGTTTGGATCACGTAGGAATGTGGTACCACACTGAAACAGTCAATTAAACCTGGTTTCGATCAATATATTGGAGAATAATACATGTTAGGTCTAGGTTAGGTCTGGGATTTGCTCTCATCAGGCTCATACTTTCGCACACTTCACATACTCGTTGAACAGATCCTGGGTTTTTTCTGCTTTGGATCACGTAGTAAAGTGGTACCACACTGAGACAGTCCATTAAACCTGGTTTGGATCAGTATTTTACAGGATAACGCATGTTAGGTCTAGGTTAGCCCTGGGATTTTCACTCATCAGACTCATACTTTCGCATTCTTCACATACATGTTGAGCAGATCCTGCGTTTTTTCTGGTTTGGATCACGTAGTAATGTGGGACCACACTGAAACAGTCAATTAAACCTGGTTTCGATCAATATATTAGACAATAATTCATGTTAGGTCTAGGTTAGGTCTGGGATTTGCTCTCATCAGGCTCATAATTTCGCATATTTCTCATACTTGATGGCTAGAGCCTGGGCTTTTTCTGGATTGCATCAAGTAGTAATGAAGTACAACACTGAAGCAGTCAATTAAACCTGGTTTCCATCAATATCTTAGAGGACAACGCAAGTTAGGTCTGGGATAGGTCTGGGATTTGCCCACATCAGGCTCATACTTTCGCGTTTTTCACATACTCGTTGAACAGATCCTGGGTTATTTTCTTGTGTGGATCACATAGTAATGTGGTACCATACTGAAACAGTCGATTAAACCAGGTTTCGATCAATATTTTTGAGGATAACGCATGTTAGGTCTAGGTTAGGCCTGGTATTTTCACTCATCAGACTCATACTTTCGCATTCTTCTCATACTTCATGGCTAGATCCTGGGCTATTTCTGGATTGTATCACGTAGTAATGTGGTACCACACAGAAACAGTCAATTAAACCTGGTTTCGATCAATATTTTAGAGGACAACGCAAGTTAGGTCTGGGATAGGTCTGGGATTTGCCATCATCAGGCTCGTACTTTCGCGTTTTTCACATACTTGTTGAACAGATCCTGGGTTTTTTCTGGATTGCGTCACGTAGTAGTGTGGTACCACACTGAAACAGTCGATTAAACCTGGTTTCGATCAATATTTTTGAGGATAACGCATGTTAGGTCTAGGTTAGGTCGGGGATTTTCACTCAACAGACTCATACTTTCGCATTCTTCACTTACTTGTTGAACGGATCTTGGGTTTTTTCTGGTGTGGATCACGTAGTAATGTGGTACCACACTGAAGCAATCAATTAAACCTGATCTTGATAAATATTTTAGAGGATAACGCATGTTAGGTCTGGGTTAGGTCTAGGAGTTGCCCTCATCAGGCTCATACTTTCGCATATTTCTCATACTTCATGGCTGGATCCTGGGCTATTTCTGGATTGGATCACGTAGTAATGTGGTACCACACTGAAACAGTCAATTAAACCTGGTTTTGATGAATATTTTAGAGAATAATTCATGTTAGGTCTATGTTAGGTCAGGGATTTGCTCTCATCAAGCTCATTCTTTCGCATATTTCTCATACTAGATGGCTTGATCCTGGGCTTTTTCTGGATTGCATCACGTAGTAATGAAGTACAACACTGAAACGCTCAATTAAACCTGGTATCCATCAATATTATTGAGGATAACGCATGTTAGATCAAGGTTAGGCCTGGGATTTTCACTCAACAGACTCATACTTTCGCATTCTTCACATACTTGTTGAACGTATCTTGGGTTTTTTCTGGTGTGGATCACGTAGTAATGTGGTACCACACTGAAACAGTCAATTAAACCTGATCTTGATAAATATTTTAGAGGATAACGCATGTTAGGTCTGGGTTAGGTCTAGGATTTGCCCTCATCAGGCTCATACTTTCGCACATTTCTCATACTTCATGGCTAGGTCCTGGGCTGTTTCTGGATTGTATCACATAGTAATGTGGTACCACGCTGAAACAGTCGATTAAACCTGGTTTCCATCAATATTTTAGAGGATAACGCAAGTTAGGTCTGGCATAGGTCTGGGATTTGACCTCATCAGACTCATACTTTCGCGTTTTTCACATACTTGTTGAACAGATCCTGGGTTTTTTCTGGTTTGTATCACGTAGTAGTGTGGTACCACACTGAAACTGTCCATTAAACCTGGTTTGCATCAATATTTTAGAGGATAACGCATGTTAGGTCTGGGATAGGTCTGGGATTTGACCTCATCAGACTCATACTTTCGCACACTACACATACTCGTTGAACAGTTCCTGGGTTATTTTCTGGTTTGGATCACGTAGTAATGTGGTACCACACTGTAACAGTCGATTAAACCAGGTTTCGATCAATATTTTAGAGTATAACTCATGTTAGGTCTAGGTTAGGCCTGGGATTTTCATTTATCAGACTCATACTTTCGCATTCTTCACATACTTGTTGAACGGATTCTGGGTTTTTTCTGGTTTGGATCACGTAGTAATGTGGGACCACACTGAAACAGTCAATTAAACCTGGTTTGGATAAATATTTTAGAGGATAACGCATCTTAGGTCTGGGTTAGGTCTAAGATTTGCCCTCATCAGGCACACAGTTTCGCGTTTTTCACATACTTGTTGAACAGATCCTGGGTTCTTTCTGGTTTGGATCGCGAAGTAGTGTGGTACCACACTGAAACAGTCCATTAAACCTGGTTTCGCTCAATATTTTAGAGGATAACGCATGTTAGGTCTAGGTTAGGTCTGGGATTTTCACTCATCAGACTCATACTTTCGCATTCTTCACATACTTGTTGTACGGATCCTGGGTTTTTTCTGGTTTGGAACACGTAGTAATGTGGGACCACACTGAAACAGACAATTAAACCTGGTTTCGATCAATATTTTTGAGAATAATACATGTTAGGTCTAGGTTAGGTCTGGGATTTGCTCTCATCAGGCTCATTCTTTCGCATATTTCTCATACATGATGGCTAGATCCTGGGCTTTTTCTGGATTGCATCACGTAGTAATGTAGTACCACACTGAAACAGTCAATGAAACCTGGTTTCGATCAATATTTTAGAGGATAACGCATGTTAGGTCTAGGTTAGCCCTGGGATTTTCACTCATGAGACTCATACTTTCGCATTCTTCACATACTTGTTGAACTGATCCTGGGTTTTTTCTGGTTTGGATCACGTAGTAATGTGGTACCACACTGAAACAGTCAATTAAACCTGGTTTCGATCAATATTTTAGAGAATAATTCATGTTAGGTCTAGGTTAGGTCTGGGATTTGCTCTCATCAGGCTCATACTTTCGCACACTTCACATACTCGTTTGACAGATCCTGGGTTATTTTCTGGTTTGGATCGCATAGTAATGTGGTACCACACTGAAACAGTCGATTAAACCAGGTTTCGATCAATATTTTTGAGGATAACGCATGTTAGGTCTAGGTTAGGCCAGGGATTTTCACTCATCAGACTCATACTTTCGCATTCTTCACATACTTGTTGAACGGATCCTGGGTTTTTTCTGGTTTGGTTCACGTAGTAATGTGGTACCACACTGAAACATTCAATTAAACCTGATCTTGATAAATATTTTAGAGGATGACGCATGTTAGGTCTGGGTTAGGTCTAGGATTTGCCCTCATCAGGCTCATACTTTCGCATATTTCTCATACTTCATGGCTAGATCCTGGGCTGTTTCTGGATTGTATCACGTAGTAATGTGGTACCACGCTGAAACAGTCAATTAAACCTGGTTTCGATCAATATTTTAGAGGATAACGCAAGTTAGGTCTGGCATAGGTCTGGGATTCGCCCTCATCAGACTCATACTTTCGCGTTTTTCACATACTCGTTGAACTGATCCTGGGCTTTTTCTGGTTTGGATCACGTAGTAATGTGGTACCACACTGAAACAGTCAATTAAACCTGGTTTCCATCAATATCTTAGAGGACAACGCAAGTTAGGTCTGGGTTAGGTCTAGGATTTGCCCTCATCAGGCTCATACTTTCGCATATTTCTCATACTTCATGGCTGGATGCAGGGCTATTTCTGGATTGGATCACGTAGTAATGTGGTACCACACTGAAACAGTCAATTAAACCTGGTTTTGATCAATATTTTAGAGAATAATTCATGTTAGGTCTAGGTTATGTCTGGGATTTGCTCTCATCAGGCTCATACTTTCGCACACTTCACATACTCGTTTGACAGATCCTGGGTTATTTTCTGGTTTGGATCGCATAGTAATGTGGTACCACACTGAAACAGTCGATTAAACCAGGTTTCGATCAATATTTTTGAGGATAACGCAACATAAGTCTGGGATAGGTCTGGGATTTGCCCTCATCAGGCTCATACTTTCGCATACATCTCAAACTTGATGGCTAGATCCTGGGCTTTTTCTGGATTGCATCACGTAGTAATGTGGTACCACACTGAAACATTCAATTAAACCTGGTCTTGATAAATATTTTAGAGGATAACGCATTTTAGGTCTGGGTTAGGTCTGGGATTTGCCCTCATCAGGCTCATACTTTGGCATATTTCTCATACTTCATGGCTAGATCCTGGGCTTTTTCTGGAATGCATCACGTAGTAATGAAGTACAACACTGAAACAGTCAATTAAACCTGGTTTCCATCAATATCTTAGAGGACAACGCAAGTTAGGTCTAGGATAGGTCTTGGACTTGCCCTCATCAGGCTCATACTTTCGCGTTTTTCACATACTTGTTGAACAGATCCTGGGTTTTTTCAGGTTTGGATCACGTAGTAGTGTGGTACCACACTGAAACAGTCCATTAAACCTGGTCTTGATAAATATTTTAGAGGATAACGCATGTTAGGTCTGGGATAGGTCTGGGATTTGCCCTTATCAGACTCATACTTTCGCACACTTCACATACTCGTTGAACAGATCCTGGGTTATTTTCTGGTTTGGACCACATAGTAATGTGGTACCACACTGAAACAGTCGATTAAACCAGGTTTCGATCAATATTTTTGAGGATAACGCATGTTAGGTCTAGGTTAGGCCTGGGATTTTCACTCATCAGGCTCATACTTTCGCATTCTTCACATACTTGTTGAACGGATCCTGGGTGTTTTCTGGTTTGGATCACGTAGTAATGTGAGACCACACTGTAACAGTCAATTAAACCTGGTTTCGATCAATATTTTAGAGAATAATTCATGTTAGGTCTAGGTTAGGTCTGGGATTTCCTCTCATCAGGCTCATTCTTTCGCATATTTCTCATACTTGATGGCTAGATCCTGGGCTTTTTCTGGATTGCATCACGTAGTAATGAAGTACAACACTGAAACAGTCAATTAAACCTGGTTTCCATCAATATCTTAGAGGAAAACGCAAGTTAGGTCTGGGATTGGTCTGGGATTTGCCCTCATCAGGCTCATACTTTCGAGTTTTTCACATACTTGTTGAACAGATCCTGGGTTTTTTCTGGTTTGTATCACGTAGTAGTGTGGTACCACACTGAAACTGTCCATTAAACCTGGTTTGCATCAATATTTTAGAGGATAACGCATGTTAGGTCTAGGTTAGCCCTGGGATTTTCACTCATCAGACTCATACTTTCGCACTCTTCACATACATGTTGAACTGATCCTGGGTTTTTTCTCGTTTGGATCACGTAGTAATGTGGTACCACACTGAAACAGTCGATTAAACCTGGTTTCGATCAATATTTTAGAGAATAATTCATGTTAGGTCTAGGTTAGGTCTGGGATTTGCTCTCATCAGGCTCATACTTTCGCACACTTCACATACTCGTTTGACAGATCCTGGGTTATTTTCTGGTTTGGATCGCATAGTAATGTGGTACCACACTGAAACAGTCGATTAAACCAGGTTTCGATCAATATTTTTGAGGATAACGCATGTTAGGTCTAGGTTAGGCCAGGGATTTTCACTCATCAGACTCATACTTTCGCATTCTTCACATACTTGTTGAACGGATCCTGGGTTTCTTCTGGTTTGGATCATGTAGTAATGTGGGACCACACTGAAACAGTCAATTAAACCTGGTTTCGATCAATATTTTAGAGAATAATTCATGTTAGGTCTAGGTTAGGTCTGGGATTTGCTCTCATCAGGCTCATTCTTTCGCATATTTCTCATACTTGATGGTTAGATCCAGGGCTTTTTCTGGATTGCATCACGTAGTAATGAAGTACAACACTGAAACAGTCAATTAAACCTGGTTTCCATCAATATCTTAGAGGACAACGCAAGTTAGGTCTGGGATAGGTCTGGGATTTGCCCTCATCAGGCTCATACTTTCGCACACTTCACATACTCGTTGAACAGATCCTGGGTTTTTTCTGCTTTGGATCACGTAGTAAAGTGGTACCACACTGAGACAGTCCATTAAACCTGGCTTGGATCAGTATTTTAGAGGATAACACATGTTAGGTCTAGGTTAGCCCTGGGATTTTCACTCATCAGACTCATACTTTCGCATTCTTCACATACATGTTGAACGGATCCTGGGTTTTTTCTGGTTTGGTTCACGTAGTAATGTGGTACCACACTGAAACATTCAATTAAACCTGATCTTGATAAATATTTTAGAGGATGACGCATGTTAGGTCTGGGTTAGGTCTAGGATTTGCCCTCATCAGGCTCATACTTTCGCATATTTCTCATACTTCATGGCTAGATCCTGGGCTGTTTCTGGATTGTATCACGTAGTAATGTGGTACCACGCTGAAACAGTCAATTAAACCTGGTTTCGATCAATATTTTAGAGGATAACGCATGTTAGGTCTGGCATAGGTCTGGGATTCGCCCTCATCAGACTCATACTTTCGCGTTTTTCACATACTTGTTGAACTGATCCTGGGCTTTTTCTGGTTTGGATCACGTAGTAATGTGGTACCACACTGAAACAGTCAATTAAACCTGGTTTCCATCAATATCTTAGAGGACAACGCAAGTTAGGTCTGGGTTAGGTCTAGGATTTGCCCTCATCAGGCTCATACTTTCGCATATTTCTCATTCTTCATGGCTGTATGCAGGGCTATTTCTGGATTGGATCACGTGGTAATGTGGTACCACACTGAAACAGTCAATTAAACCTGGTTTTGATCAATATTTTAGAGAATAATTCATGTTAGGTCTAGGTTATGTCTGGGATTTGCTCTCATCAGGCTCATACTTTCGCACACTTCACATACTCGTTTGACAGATCCTGGGTTATTTTCTGGTTTGGATCGCATAGTAATGTGGTACCACACTGAAACAGTCCATTAAACCTGCTTGCGATCAATATTTTAGAGGATAACGCATGTTGGGACCGGGTTAGGTCTAGGATTTGCCCTCATCAGTCTCATTCTTTCGCATACATCTCAAACTTGATGGCTAGATCCTGGGCTTTTTCTGGATTGCATCACGTAGTAATGTGGTACCACACTGAAACATTCAATTAAACCTGGTCTTGATAAATATTTTAGAGGATAACGCATTTTAGGTCTGGGTTAGGTCTAGGATTTGCCCTCATCAGGCTCATACTTTCGCATATTTCTCATACTTCATGGCTAGATCCTGGGCTTTTTCTGGAATGCATCACGTAGTAATGAAGTACAACACTGAAACAGTCAATTAAACCTGGTTTCCATCAATGTCTTAGAGGACAACGCAAGTTAGGTCTGGGATAGGTCTTGGACTTGCCCTCATCAGGCTCATACTTTCGCGTTTTTCACATACTTGTTGAACAGATCCTGGGTTTTTTCAGGTTTGGATCACGTAGTAGTGTGGTACCACACTGAAACAGTCCATTAAACCTGGTCTTCATAAATATTTTAGAGGATAACGCATGTTAGGTCTGGGATAGGTCTGGGATTTGCCCTTATCAGACTCATACTTTCGCACACTTCACATACTCGTTGAACAGATCCTGGGTTATTTTCTGGTTTGGACCACATAGTAATGTGGTACCACACTGAAACAGTCGATTAAACCAGGTTTCGATCAATATTTTCGAGGATAACGCATGTTAGGTCTAGGTTAGGCCTGGGATTTTCACTCATCAGGCTCATACTTTCGCATTCTTCACATACTTGTTGAACGGATCCTGGGTTTTTTCTGGTTTGGATCACGTAGTAATGTGAGACCACACTGTAACAGTCAATTAAACCTGGTTTCGATCAATATTTTAGAGAATAATTCATGTTAGGTCTAGGTTAGGTCTGGGATTTCCTCTCATCAGGCTCATTCTTTCGCATATTTCTCATACTTGATGGCTAGATCCTGGGCTTTTTCTGGATTGCATCACGTAGTAATGAAGTACAACACTGAAACAGTCAATTAAACCTGGTTTCCATCAATATCTTAGAGGAAAACGCAAGTTAGGTCTGGGATTGGTCTGGGATTTGCCCTCATCAGGCTCATACTTTCGCGTTTTTCACATACTTGTTGAACAGATCCTGGGTTTTTTCTGGTTTGTATCACGTAGTAGTGTGGTACCACACTGAAACTGTCCATTAAACCTGGTTTGCATCAATATTTTAGAGGATAACGCATGTTAGGTCTAGGTTAGCCCTGGGATTTTCACTCATCAGACTCATACTTTCGCACTCTTCACATACATGTTGAACTGATCCTGGGTTTTTTCTCGTTTGGATCACGTAGTAATGTGGTACCACACTGAAACAGTCGATTAAACCTGGTTTCGATCAATATTTTAGAGAATAATTCATGTTAGGTCTAGGTTAGGTCTGTGATTTGCTCTCATCAGGCTCATACTTTCGCACACTTCACATACTCGTTTGACAGATCCTGGGTTATTTTCTGGTTTGGATCGCATAGTAATGTGGTACCACACTGAAACAGTCGATTAAACCAGGTTTCGATCAATATTTTTGAGGATAACGCATGTTAGGTCTAGGTTAGGCCTGGGATTTTCACTCATCAGGCTCATACTTTCGCATTCTTCACATACTTGTTGAACGGATCCTGGGTTTTTTCTGGTTTGGATCACGTATTAATGTGGGACCACACTGAAACAGTCAATTAAACCTGGTTTCGATCAATATTTTAGAGAATAATTCATGTTAGGTCTAGGTTAGGTCTGGGATTTGCTATCATCAGGCTCATTCTTTCGCATATTTCTCATACTTGATGGCTAGATCCTGGGCTTTTTCTGCATTGCATCACGTAGTAATGAAGTACAACACTGAAATAGTCAATTAAACCTGGTTTCCATCAATATCTCAGAGGACAACGCAAGTTAGGTCTGGGATAGGTCTGGGATTTGCCCTCATCAGGCTCATACTTTCGCACACTTCACATACTCGTTTGACAGATCCTGGGTTATTTTCTGGTTTGGATCGCATAGTAATGTGGTACCACACTGAAACAGTCGATTAAACCAGGTTTCGATCAATATTTTTGAGGAAAACGTATGTTAGGTCTAGGTTAGGCCTGGGATTTCCTCTCATCAGGCTCATTCTTTCGCATATTTCTCATACTTGATGGCTAGATCCTGGGCTTTTTCTGGATTGCATCACGTAGTAATGAAGTACAACACTGAAACAGTCAATTAAACCTGGTTTCCATCAATATCTTAGAGGAAAACGCAAGTTAGGTCTGGGATTGGTCTGGGATTTGCCCTCATCAGGCTCATACTTTCGCGTTTTTCACATACTTGTTGAACAGATCCTGGGTTTTTTCTGGTTTGTATCACGTAGTAGTGTGGTACCACACTGAAACTGTCCATTAAACCTGGTTTGCATCAATATTTTAGAGGATAACGCATGTTAGGTCTAGGTTAGCCCTGGGATTTTCACTCATCAGACTCATACTTTCGCACTCTTCACATACATGTTGAACTGATCCTGGGTTTTTTCAGGTTTGGATCACGTAGTAGTGTGGTACCACACTGAAACAGTCCATTAAACCTGGTCTTGATAAATATTTTAGAGGATAACGCATGTTAGGTCTGGGATAGGTCTGGGATTTGCCCTTATCAGACTCATACTTTCGCACACTTCACATACTCGTTGAACAGATCCTGGGTTATTTTCTGGTTTGGACCACATAGTAATGTGGTACCACACAGAAACAGTCGATTAAACCAGGTTTCGATCAATATTTTTGAGGATAACGCATGTTAGGTCTAGGTTAGGCCTGGGATTTTCACTCATCAGGCTCATACTTTCGCATTCTTCACATACTTGTTGAACGGATCCTGGGTTTTTTCTGGTTTGGATCACGTAGTAATGTGGGACCACACTGTAACAGTCAATTAAACCTGGTTTCGATCAATATTTTAGAGAATAATTCATGTTAGGTCTAGGTTAGGTCTGGGATTTCCTCTCATCAGGCTCATTCTTTCGCATATTTCTCATACTTGATGGCTAGATCCTGGGCTTTTTCTGGATTGCATCACGTAGTAATGAAGTACAACACTGAAACAGTCAATTAAACCTGGTTTCCATCAATATCTTAGAGGAAAACGCAAGTTAGGTCTGGGATTGGTCTGGGATTTGCCCTCATCAGGCTCATACTTTCGCGTTTTTCACATACATGTTGAACAGATCCTGGGTTTTTTCTGGTTTGTATCACGTAGTAGTGTGGTGCCACACTGAAACTGTCCATTAAACCTGGTTTGCATCAATATTTTAGAGGATAACGCATGTTAGGTCTAGGTTAGCCCTGGGATTTTCACTCATCAGACTCATACTTTCGCACTCTTCACATACATGTTGAACTGATCCTGGGTTTTTTCTCGTTTGGATTACGTAGTAATGTGGTACCACACTGAAACAGTCGATTAAACCTGGTTTCGATCAATATTTTAGAGGATAACGCAAGTTAGGTCTGGGATAGGTCTGGGATTTGACCTCATCAGACTCATACTTTCGCACACTACACATACTCGTTGAACAGATCCTGGGTTATTTTCTGGTTTGGATCACATAGTAATGTGGTACCACACTGTAACAGTCGATTAAACCAGGTTTCGATCAATATTTTAGAGTATAACTCATGTTAGGTCTAGGTTAGGCCTGGGATTTTCATTTATCAGACTCATACTTTCGCATTCTTCACGTACTTGTTGAACGGATTCTGGGTTTTTTCTGGTTTGGATCACGTAGTAATGTGGGACCACAGTGAAACAGTCAATTAAACCTGGTTTGGATAAATATTTTAGAGGATAACGCATCTTAGGTCTGGGTTAGGTCTAAGATTTGCCCTCATCAGGCTCACAGTTTCGCGTTTTTCACATACTTGTTGAACAGATCCTGGGTTCTTTCTGGTTTGGATCACGAAGTAGTGTGGTACCACACTGAAACAGTCCATTAAACCTGGTTTCGCTCAATATTTTAGAGGATAACGCATGTTAGGTCTAGGTTAGGACTGGGATTTGCTCTCATCAGGCTCATTCTTTCGCATATTTCTCATACTTGATGGCTAGATCCTGGGCTTTTTCTGGATTGCATCACGTAGTAATGTAGTACCACACTGAAACAGTCAATGAAACCTGGTTTCGATCAATATTTTAGAGGATAACGCATGTTAGGTCTAGATTAGCCCTGAGACTTTCACTCATCAGATTCATACTTTCGCATTGTTCACATACTTGTTGAACTGATCCTGGGTTTTTTCTGGTTTGGATCACGTAGTAATGTGGTACCACACTGAAACAGTCAATTAAACCTGGTTTCGATCAATATTTTAGAGAATAATTCATGTTAGGTCTAGGTTAGGTCTGGGATTTGCTCTCATCAGGCTCATACTTTCGCACACTTCACATACTCGTTTGACAGATCCTGGGTTATTTTCTGGTTTGGATCGCATAGTAATGTGGTACCTCACTGAAACAGTCGATTAAACCAGGTTTCGATCAATATTTTTGAGGAAAACGCATGTTAGGTCTAGGTTAGGCCTGGGATTTTCACTCATCAGACTCATACTTTCGCATTCTTCACATACTTGTTGAACGGATCCTGGGTTTCTTCTGGTTTGGACCACGTAGTAAGGTGGGACCACACTGAAACAGTCAATTAAACCTGGTTTCGATCAATATTTTAGAGAATAATTCATGTTAGGTCTAGGTTAGGTCTGGGATTTGCTCTCATCAGGCTCATTCTTTCGCATATTTCTCATACCTGATGGCTAGATCCTGGGCTTTTTCTGGATTGCATCACGTAGTAATGAAGTACAACACTGAAACAGTCAATTAAACCTGGTTTCCATCAATATCTTAGAGGACAACGCAAGTTAGGTCTGGGATAGGTCTGGGATTTGCCCTCATCAGACTCATACTTTCGCACACTTCACATACTCGTTGAAGAGATCCTGGGTTTTTTCTGCTTTGGATCACGTAGTAAAGTGGTACCACACTGAAACAGTCGATTAAATCAGGTTTCGATCAATATTTTAGAAGATAACGCATGTTAGGTCTAGGTTAGCCCTGGGATTTTCACTCATCAGACTCATACTTTCGCATTCTTCACATACTTGTTGAACGGATCCTGGGTTTTTTCTGGTTTGGTTCACGTAGTAATGTGGTACCACACTGAAACATTCAATTAAACCTGATCTTGATAAATATTTTAGAGGATAACGCATGTTAGGTCTGGGTTAGGTCTGGGATTTGCTCTCATCAGGCCCATTCTTTCGCATATTTCTCATACTTGATGGCTAGATCCTGGGCTTTTTCTGGATGGCATCACGTAGTAATGAAGTACAACACTGAAACAGTCAATTAAACCTGGTTTCCATCAATATCCTAGAGGATAACGCAAGTTAGGTCTGGCATAGGTCTGGGATTCGCCCTCATCAGACTCATACTTTCGCGTTTTTCACATACTTGTTGAACTGATCCTGGGCTTTTTCTGGTTTGGATCACGTAGTAATGTGGTACCACACTGAAACAGTCAATTAAACCAGGTTTCGATCAATATTTTTGAGGATAACGCAACATAAGTCTGGGATGGGTCTGGGATTTGACCTCATCAGACTCATACTTTCGCGTTTTTCACATACTTGTTGAACAGATCCTGGGTTTTTTCTGGTTTGGATCACGTAGTAGTGTGGTACCACACTGAAACAGTCCATTAAACCTGCTTGCGATCAATATTTTAGAGGATAACGCATGTTAGGACTGGGTCAGGTCTAGGATTTGCCCTCATCAGGCTCATTCTTTCGCATATTTCTCAAACTTGACGGCTAGATCCTGGGCTTTTTCTGGATTGCATCACGTAGTAATGTGGTACCACACTGAAACATTCAATTAAACCTGGTCTTGATAAATATTTTAGAGGATAACGCATTTTAGGTCTGGGTTAGGTCTAGGATTTGCCCTCATCAGGCTCATACTTTCGCATATTTCTCATACTTCATGGCTAGATCCTGGGCTTTTTCTGGATTGCATCACGTAGTAATGAAGTACAACACTGAAACAGTCAATTAAACCTGGTTTCCATCAATATCTTAGAGGACAACGCAAGTTAGGTCTGGGATAGGTCTTGGACTTGCCCTCATCAGGCTCATACTTTCGCGTTTTTCACATACTTGTTGAACAGATCCTGGGTTTTTTCAGGTTTGGATCACATAGTAGTGTGGTACCACACTGAAACAGTCCATTAAACCTGGTTTGGATCAATATTTTAGAGGATAACGCATGTTAGGTCTGGGATAGGTCTGGGATTTGCCCTCATCAGACTCATACTTTCGCACACTTCACATACTCGTTGAACAGATCCTGGGTTTTTTCTGGTTTGGATCACGTAGTAATGTGGTACCACACTGAAACAGTCGATGAAACCTGGTTTCGATCAATATTTTAGAGGATAACGCAAGTTAAGTCTGGGATTGGTCTGGGATTTGACCTCATCAGACTCATACTTTCGCACTCTTCACATACTCGTTGAACAGATCCTGGGTTATTTTCTGGTTTGGACCACATAGTAATGTGGTACCACACTGAAACAGTCGATTAAACCAGGTTTCGATCAATATTTTTGAGGTTAACGCATGTTAGGTCTAGGTTAGGCCTGGGATTTTCACTCATCAGGCTCATACTTTCGCATTCTTCACATACTTGTTGAACGGATCCTGGGTTTTTTCTGGTTTGGATCACGTATTAATGTGGGACCACACTGAAACAGTCAATTAAACCTGGTTTCGGTCAATATTTTAGAGAATAATTCATGTTAGGTCTAGGTTAGGTCTGGGATTTGCTATCATCAGGCTCATTCTTTCGCATATTTCTCATACTTGATGGCTAGATCCTGGGCTTTTTCTGGATTGCATCACGTAGTAATGAAGTACAACACTGAAACAGTCAATTAAACCTGGTTTCCATCAATATCTTAGAGGACAACGCAAGTTAGGTCTGGGATAGGTCTGGGATTTGCCCTCATCAGGCTCATACTTTCGCGTTTTTCACATACTTGTTGAACAGATCCTGGGCTTTTTCTGGATTGCATCACGTAGTAATGTGGGACCACACTGAAACAGTCAATTAAACCTGGTTTCCATCAATATCTCAGAGGACAACGCAAGTTAGGTCTGGGATAGGTCTGGGATTTGCCCTCATCAGGCTCATACTTTCGCACACTTCACATACTCGTTGAACAGATCCTGGGTTTTTTCTGCTTTGGATCACGTAGTAATGTGATACCACACTGAAACAGTCCATTAAACCTGGTTTGGATCAATATTTTAGAGGATAACGCATGTTAGGTCTAGGTTAGCCCTGGGATTTTCACTCATCAGACTCATACTTTCGCATTCGTCACATACTTGTTGAACGGATCCTGGGTTTTTTCTGGTTTGGTTCACGTAGTAATGTGGTACCACACTGAAACATTCAATTAAACCTGATCTTGATAAATATTTTAGAGAATAACGCATGTTAGGTCTGGGTTAGGTCTAGGATTTGCCCTCATCAGGCTCATACTTTCGCATATTTCTCATACTTCATGGCTAGATCCTGGGCTGTTTCTGGATTGTATCACGTAGTAATGTGGTACCACGCTGAAACAGTCAATTAAACCTGGTTTCGATCAATATTTTAGAGGATAACGCAAGTTAGGTCTGGCATATGTCTGGGATTCGCCCTCATCAGACTCATACTTTCGCGTTTTTCACATACTTGTTGAACTGATCCTGGGCTTTTTCTGGTTTGGATCACGTAGTAATGTGGTACCACACTGAAACAGTCAATTAAACCTGGTTTCGATCAATATTTTAGAGAATAATTCATGTTAGGTCTAGGTTAGGTCTGGGATTTGCTCTCATCAGGCTCATACTTTCGCACACTTCACAAATTCGTTTGACAGATCCTGGGTTATTTTCTGGTTTGGATCGCATAGTAATGTGGTACCACACTGAAACAGTCGATTAAACCAGGTTCGATCAATATTTTTGAGGATAACGCAACATAAGTCTGGGATAGGTCTGGGATTTGACCTCATCAGACTCATACTTTCGCGTTTTTCACATACTTGTTGAACAGATCCTGGGTTTTTTCTGGTTTGGATCACGTAGTAGTGTGGTACCACACTGAAACAGTCCACTAAACCTGCTTGCGATCAATATTTTAGAGCATAGCGCATGTTAGGACTGGGTTAGGTCTAGGATTTGCCCTCATCAGGCTCATTCTTTCGCATATTTCTCAAACTTGATGGCTAGATCCTGGGCTTTTTCTGGATTGCATCACGTAGTAATGTGGTACCACACTGAAACATTCAATTAAACCTGGTCTTGATAAATATTTTAGAGGATAACGCATTTTAGGTCTGGGTTAGGTCTAGGATTTACCCTCATCAGGCTCATACTTTCGCATATTTCTCATACTTCATTGCTAGATCCTGGGCTTTTTCTGGATTGCATCACGTAGTAATGAAGTACAACACTGAAACAGTCAATTAAACCTGGTTTCGATCAATATTTTTGAGGATAACGCATGTTAGGTCTAGGTTAGGCCTGGGATTTTCACTCATCAGGCTCATACTTTCGCATTCTTCACATACTTGTTGAACGGATCCTGGGTTTTTTCTGGTTTGGATCACGTAGTAGTGTGGTACCACACTGAAACAGTCCATTAAACCTGGTTTGGATCAATATTTTAGAGGATAACGCATGTTAGGTCTGGGATAGGTCTGGGATTTGCCCTCATCAGACTCATACTTTCGCACACTTCACATACTCGTTGCACAGATCCTGCGTTTTTTCTGGTTTGGATCACGTAGTAATGTGGTACCACACTGAAACAGTCGATGAAACCTGGTTTCGATCAATATTTTAGAGGATAACGCAAGTTAAGTCTGGGATTGGTCTGGGATTTGACCTCATCAGACTCATACTTTCGCACTCTTCACATACTCGTTGAACAGACCCTGGGATATTTTCTGGTTTGGACCACATAGTAATGTGGTACCACACTGAAACAGTCGATTAAACCAGGTTTCGATCAATATTTTTGAGGATAACGCATGTTAGGTCTAGGTTAGGCCTGGGATTTTCACTCATCAGGCTCATACTTTCGCATTCTTCACATACTTGTTGAACGGATCCTGGGTTTTTTCTGGTTTGGATCACGTATTAATGTGGGACCACACTGAAACAGTCAATTAAACCTAGTTTCGATCAATATTTTAGAGAATAATTCATGTTAGGTCTAGGTTAGGTCTGGGATATGCTATCATCAGGCTCACTCTTTCGCATATTTCTCATACTTGATGGCTAGATCCTGGGCTTTTTCTGGATTGCATCACGTAGTAATGAAGTACAACACTGAAACAGTCAATTAAACCTGGTTTCCATCAATATCTTAGAGGACAACGCAAGTTAGGTCTGGGATAGGTCTGGGATTTGCCCTCATCAGACTCATACTTTCGCACACTTCACATACTCGTTGAAGAGATCCTGGGTTTTTTCTGCTTTGGATCACGTAGTAAAGTGGTACCACACTGAAACAGTCGATTAAATCAGGTTTCGATCAATATTTTAGAAGATAACGCATGTTAGGTCTAGGTTAGCCCTGGGATTTTCACTCATCAGACTCATACTTTCGCATTCTTCACATACTTGTTGAACGGATCCTGGGTTTTTTCTGGTTTGGATCACGTAGTAATGTGGTACCACACTGAAACAGTCAATTAAACCTGGTTTTGTTCAATATTTTAGAGAATAATTCATGTCAGGTCTAGGTTAGGTCTGGGATTTGCTCTCATCAGGCTCATTCTTTCGCATATTTCTCATACTTGATGGATAGATCCTGGGCTTTTTCTGGTTTGCATCACGTAGTAATGAAGTACAACACTGAAGCGGTCAACTCACCTGGTTTCCATCAATATTTTAGAGGACAACGCATGTTAGGTCTAGGTTAGGCCTGGGATTTGTCCTCATCAGGGTCATACTTTCGCAGTTTTAACATACATGTTGACGTGATCGAGGGTTTTTTCTGCTTTGGATCACGTAGTAAAGTGGTACCACACTGAAACAGTCCATTAAACCTGGTTTGGATCAATATTTTAGAGGATAACGCATGTTAGGTCTAGGTTAGCCTTGGGATTTTCACTCATCAGACTCATACTTTCGTATTCTTCACATACTTGTTGAGCGGATCCTGGGTTTTTTCTGGTTTGGATTACGTAGTAATGAGGGACCACACTGAAACAATCAAATAAACCTGGTCTTGATAAACATTTTAGAGGATAAAGCATGTTAGGTCTGCGTTAGGTCTAGGATTTGCCCTCGTCAGGCTCATACTTTCGCATATTTCTCATATTTCATGGCTAGATCCTGGGCTATTTCTGGATTGGATCACGTAGTAATGTGGTACCACACTGAAACAGTCGATTAAACCAGGTTTCGATCAATATTTTTGAGGATAACGCAACTTAGGTCTGGGATAGGTCTGGGATTTGCCCTCGTCAGGCTCATACTTTCGCGTTTTTCACATACTTGTTCAACAGATCCTGGGTTTTTCCGGTTTGGGTCACGTACTAGTGTGGTACCACACTGAAACAGTCGATTAAACCTGGTTTCGACCAATATTTGTGAGGATAACGCATGTTAGGTCTAGGTTAGGCCGGGGATTTTCACTCAGCAGACTCGTACTTTCGCATTCTTCACATACTTGTTGAACGGATCCTGGGTTTTTACTGGATTGGATCACGTAGTAAAGTGGTACCACACTGAAACATTCAATGAAACCTGTTCTGGATAAATATTTTAGAGGATAACGCATCTTAGGTCTGGGTTAGGTCTAAGATTTGCCCTCATCAGGCTCACAGTTTCGCGTTTTTCACATACTTGTTAAACAGATGCTGGGTTTTTTCTGGTTTGGAGCACGTAGTAATGTGGTACCACACTAAAACAGTCAATTAAACCTGGTTTCGATCAATATTTTACAGGATCACGCAAGCTCGGTCTGGGATAGGTCTGGGAATAGCCCTCATCAGACTCATACTTTCGCACACTTCACATACTCGTTGACAAGATCCTGGGTTTTTTTCTGGCTTGGATCACGTAGTAATGTGGTTCCACACTGAAACAGCCGATTAAACTTGGCTTCGATCAATATTTTAGAGGATAACGCAAGTTAGGTCTGGGATAGGTCTGGGATTTGCTCTCATCAGGCTCATTCTTTCGCATATTTCTCATACTTGATGGCTAGATCCTGAGCTTTTTCTGGATTGCATCACGTAGTAATGTAGTACCACACTGAAACAGTGAATGAAACCTGGTTTCCATCAATATTTTAGAAGATAACGCATGTTAGGCCTAGGTTAGGCCTGGGATTTGCCCTCATCAGGGTCATACTTTCGCAGTTTTAACATGCATGTTGGCCTGATCGAGTGTTTTTTCTGCTTTGGATCACGTAGTAAAGTGGTACCACAACTAAAACAGTCAATTAAACCTGGTTTCGATCACTATTTTAGAGGATAACGCAAGTTAGGTCTGGGATAGGTCTGGGATTAGCCCTCATCAGGCTCATACTTTCGCAGTTTTAACATGCATGTTGACCTGATCGAGGGTTTTTTCTGCTTTGGATCACGTAGTAAAGTGGTACCACAACTAAAACAGTCAATTAAACCTGGTTTCGATCAATATTTTAGAGAATAACGCAAGTTAGGCCTGGGATAGGTCTGGGATTTGACCTCATCAGACTCATACTTTCGCACACATCACATACTCGTTGCACAGATCCTGGGATATTTTCTGGTTTGGATCACATAGTAATGTGGTACCACACTGAAACAGTCGATTAAACCAGGTTTCGATCAATATTTTAGAGTACAACTCATGTTAGGTCTAGGTTAGGCCTGGGATTTTCATTTATCAGACTCATACTTTCGCATTCTTCACATACTTGTTGAACGGATTCTGGGTTTTTTCTGGTTTGGATCACGTAGTAATGTGGGACCACACTGAAACAGTCAATTAAACCTGGTCTGGATAAATATTTTAGAGGATAACGCATCTTAGGTCTGGGTTAGGTCTAAGATTTGCCCTCATCAGGCTCACAGTTTCGCGTTTTTCACATACTTGTTGAACAGATCCTGGGTTCTTTCTGGTTTGGATCACGAAGTAGTGTGGTACCACACTGAAACAGTCGGTTAAACCTGGTTTCGATCAATATTTTAGTGGATAACGCAAGTTAGGTCTGGGATAGGTCTGGGATTTGACCTCATCAGACTCATACTTTCGCACACTTCACATACTCGTTGCACAGATCCTGGGTTATTTTCTGGTTTGGATCACATAGTAATGTGGTACCACACTGAAACAGTCCATTAAACCTGGTTTCGCTCAATATTTTAGAGGATAACGCATGTTATGTCTAGGTTAGGTCTGGGATTTGCTCTCATCAGGCTCATTCTTTCGCATATTTCTCATACTTGATGGCTAAATCCTGGGCTTTTTCTGGATTGCATCACGTAGTAATGTGGTACCACGCTGAAACAGTCGATTAAACCTGATTTCGATCAATGTTTTAGAGGATAACGCAAGTTAGGTCTAGGTCAGGCCTGGGATTTTCACTCATCAGACTCATACTTTCGCATTCTTCACATACTTGTTGAACGGATGCTGGGTTTTTTCTGGTTTGGATCACGTAGTAATATGGGTCCACACTGAAACAATCAATTAAACCTGGTCTTGATAAATATTTTAGAGGATAACGCATGTTAGGCTTGGGTTAGGTCTAGGATTTGCACTCAGCAGGCTCATACTTTCGCATATCTCTCATACTTCATGGCTAGATCCTGGGCTGTTTCTGGATTGTATCACGTAGTAATGTGGTACCACGCTGAAACCGTCAATGAAACCTGGTTTCGATCAATATTTTAGAGGATAACGCAAGTTAGGTCTGGCATAGGTCTGGGATTCGCCCTCATCAGGCTCATACTTTCGCGTTTTTCACATACTTGTTGAACAGATCCTGGGTTTCTTCTGGTTTGTATCACGTAGTAGTGTGGTACCACACTGAAACAGTCCATTAAACCTGGTTTGGATAAATATTTTAGAGGATAACGCATGTTAGGGCTAGGTTAGCCCTGAGTTTTCCACTCATCAGACTCATACTTTCGCATTCTTCTCATACTTGTTGACCTGATCCTGGGTTTTTTCTGGTTTGGATCACGTAGTAGTGTGGTACCACAATAAAACAGTCAATTAAACCTGGTTTCGATCAATATTTTAGAGGATATCGCAAGTTAGGTCTGGGATAGGTCTGGGATTTTCACTCATCAGACTCATACTTTCGCATTCTTCACATACTTGTTGAACGGATCCTGTGTTTTTTCTGGTTTGGATCACGTAGTTATGTGGGTCCACACTGAAATAATCAATTAAACCTGGTCTTGATAAATATTTTAGAGGATAACGCGTGTTAGGTCTGGGATAGGTCTGGGATTTGCCCTCATCAGGCTCATACTTTCGCACACTTCACATACTCGTTGAATAGATCCTGGGTTATTTTCTGGTTTGGATCACATAGTAATGTGGTACCACACTGAAACAGTCGATTAAACCAGGTTTCGATCAATATTTTTGAGGATAACGCATGTTAGGTCTAGGTTAGGCCTGGGATTTTCACTCATCAGACTCATACTTTCGCATTCTTCACATACTTGTTGAACGGATCCCGGGTTTTTTCTGGTTTGGATCACGTAGTTATGTGGGTCCACACTGAAACAATCAATTAAACCTGGTCTTGATAAATATTTTAGAGGATAACGCAAGTTAGGTCTGGGGTAGGTCTGGGATTAGCCCTCATCAGACTCATACTTTCGCACACTTCACATACTCGTTGAACAGATCCTGGGTTATTTTCTGGTTTGGATCACATAGTAATGTGGTACCACACTGAAACAGTCGATTAAACCAGGTTTCGATCAATACTTTTGAGGATAACGCATGTTAGGTCTAGGTTAGGCCTGGGATTTTCACTCATCAGACTCATACTTTCGCATTCTTCACATACTTGTTGAACGGATCCTGGGTTTTTTTTGGTTTGGATCACGTAGTAATGTGGGTCCACACTGAAACAATCAATTAAACCTGGTCTTGATAAATATTTTAGAGGATAACGCATGTTAGGTCTGGGATAGGTCTGGGATTTGCCCTCATCAGACTCATACTTTCGCACACTTCACATACTCGTTGAACAGATCCTGGGTTATTTTCTGGTTTGGATCACATAGTAATGTGGTACCACACTGAAACAGTCGATTAAACCTGGTTTCGATCACTATTTTTGAGGACAACGCATGTTAGGTCTAGGTTAGGCCCGGGATTTTCACTCATCAGACTCATACTTTCGCATTCTTCACATACTTGTTGAACGGATCCTGGGATTTATCTGGTTTGGATCACGTAGTAATGTGGTTCCACACTGAAACAGTCGGTTAAACCTGGTTTCGATCAATATTTTAGTGGATAACGCAAGTTAGGTCTGGGATAGGTCTGGGATTTGCCCTCATCAGACTCATACCTACGCACACTTCACATACTCGTTGAACAGATCCTGGGTTTTTTCTGGAGTGCATCACGTAGTAATGAAGTACAACACTGAGACAGTTAATTAAACCTGGTTTCCATCAATATTTTAGAGAACAGCGCATGTTAGGTCTAGGTTAGGCCTGGGATTTGCCCTGATCAGGGTCATACTTTCGCAGTTTTAACATACATGTTGACCTGATCGAGGGTTTTTTCTGCTTTGGATCACGTAGTAAAGTGGTACCTCACTGAAACAGTCCATTAAACCTGGTTTGGATCAATTGTTTAGAGGATAACGCATGTTAGGTCTAGGTTAGGTCTGGGATTTGCCCTCATCAGACTCATACTTTCGCACACTTCACATACTCGTTGAACAGATCCTGGGTTATTTTCTGGTTTGGATCACATAGTAATGTGGTACCACACTGAAACAGTCGATTAAACCTGGTTTCGATCAATATCTTAGAGGATAACGCAAGTTAAGTCTGGGATTGGTCTGGGATTTGACCTCATCAGACTCATACTTTCGCACACTTCACATACTCGTTGAACAGATCCTGGGTTATTTTCTGGTTTGGATCACATAGTAATGTGGTACCACACTGAAACAGTCGATTAAACCAGGTTTCGATCAATATTTTTGAGGATAACGCATGTTAGGTCTAGGTTAGGCCTGGGATTTTCACTCATCAGACTCATGCTTTCGCATTCTTCACATACTTGTTGAACGGATCCTGGGTTTTTTCTGGTTTGGATCACGTAGTAATGAGGTACAACACTGAAACAGTCAATTAAACCTGGTTTCCATCAATATTTTAGAGGACAACGCAAGTTAGGTCTAGGTTAGGCCTGGGATTTGCCCTCATCAGGATCATACTTTTGCAGTTTTAACATACATGTTCTCCTGATCGAGGGTTTTGTCTGCTTTGGATCACGTAGTAAAGTGGTACCACACTGAAACATTCAATTAAACCTGGTTTCGATTAATATTTTAGAGAATAATTCATGTTAGGTCTGGGTTAGGTCTGGGATTTGCTCTCATCAGGCTCATTCTTTCGCATATTTCTCATACTTGATGGCTAGATCCTGGGTTTTTTCTGGATTGCATCACGTAGTAATGAGGTACAACACTGAAACAGTCAATTAAACCTGGTTTCCATCAATATTTTAGAGGACAACGCAAGTTAGGTCTAGGTTAGGCCTGGGATTTGCCCTCATCAGGATCATACTTTTGCAGTTTTAACATACATGTTCTCCTGATCGAGGGTTTTTTCTGCTTTGGATCACGTAGTAAAGTGGTACCACACTGCAACAGTCCACTAAACCTGGTTTGCATCAATATTTTAGAGGATAACGCATGTTAGGTCTAGGTTAGCCCCGAGATTTTCACTCATCAGACTCATACTTTCGCATTCTTCACATACTTGTTGAACGGATCCTGGGTTTTTTCTGGTTTGGATCACGTAGTAATGTGGGACTACACTGAAACAATCAATTAAACCTGGTCTTGATAAATATTTTAGAGGACAACGTATGTTAGGTCTGGGATAGGTCTAGGATTTGCCCTCATCAGGCTCATACTTTCGCATATTTCTCATACTTCATGGCTAGATCCTGGGCTATTTCTGGATTGGATCACGTAGTAATGTGGTACTACACTGAAACAGTCAATTAAACCTGGTTTTGCTCAATATTTTAGAAGATAACGCATGTTAGGCCTAGGTTAGGCCTGGGATTTGCCTTATCAGGGTCATACTTTCGCAGTTTTAACATGCATGTTGACCTGATCGAGTGTTTTTTCTGCTTTGGATCACGTAGTAAAGTGGTACCACAACTAAAACAGTCAATTAAACCTGGTTTCGATCACTATTTTAGAGGATAACGCAAGTTAGGTCTGGGATAGGTCTGGGATTCGCCCTCATCAGGCTCATACCTTCGCATATTTCTCATACTTGATGACTAGATCCTGGGCTTTTTCCGGATTGCATCAGGTAGTAATGAAGTACAACACTGAAACAGTCAATTAAACCTGGTTTCCATCAATATTTTAGAGGACAACGCATGTTGGGTCTAGGTTAGGCCTGGGATTTGCCCTCACCAGGGTCATACTTCCGCAGTTTTAACATACATGTTGACCTGATCGAGGGTTTTTTCTGCTTTGGATCACGTAGTAAAGTGGTGCCACACTGAAACAGTCCATTAAACCTGGTTTCGATCAATATTTTAGAGGATAACGCAAGTTAGGTCTGGGATAGGTCTGGGATTCGCCCTCATCAGGCTCATACTCTCGCGTTTTTCACGTACTTGATGAACTGATCCTGGGTTTTTTCTGGTTTGGATCACGTAGCAATGTGGTACCACACTGAAACAGTCGATTAAACCTGGTTTCGATCAATATTTTAGAGGATAACGCAAGTTTGGTCTGGGATAGGTCTGGGATTTGCCCTCATCAGGCTCATACTTTCGCGTTTTTCACATACTTGTTGAACAGATCCCGGGTTTTTTCTGGTTTGGATCACGTAGTAATGTGGGACCACACTGAAACAGTCCATTAAACCTGGTTTGGATCAATATTTTAGAGGATAACGCATGTTAGGTCTAGGTTAGGTCTGGGATTTTCACTCATCAGACTCATACTTTCGCATTCTTCACATACTTGTTGAACAGATCCTGGGTTTTTTATGGTTTGGTTCACGTAGTAATGTGGTACCACACTGAAACATTCAATTAAACCTAGTCTTGATAAATATTTTAGAGGATAACGCATGTTAGGTCTGGGTTACGACTAGGATTTGCCCCCATCAGGCTCATACTTTCGCATATTTCTCACACTTCATGGCTGGATCCTGGGCTATTTCTGGTTTGGATCACGTAGTAATGTGGTACCACACTGAAACAGTCAATTAAACCTGGTTTTGATCAATATTTTAGAGAATAATTCATGTCAGGTCTAGGTTAGGTCTGGGATTTGCTCTCATCAGGCTCATTCTTTCGCATATTTCTCATACTTGATGGATAGATCCTGGGCTTTTTCCGGTTTGCATCACGTAGTAATGAAGTACAACACTGAAACAGTCAACTCACCTGGTTTCCATCAATATTTTAGAGGACAACGCATGTTAGGTCTAGGTTAGGCCTGGGATTTGTCCTCATCAGGGTCATACTTTCGCAGTTTTAACATACATGTTGACGTGATCGAGGGTTTTTTCTGCTTTGGATCACGTAGTAAAGTGGTACCACACTGAAACAGTCCATTAAACCTGGTTTGGATCAATATTTTAGAGGATAACGCATGTTAGGTCTAGGTTAGCCCTGGGATTTTCACTCATCAGACTCATACTTTCGCATTCTTCACATACTTGTTGAACGGATCCTGGGTTTTTTCTGGTTTGGTTCACGTAGTAGTGTGGTACCACACTGGAACATTCAATTAAACCTGGTCTTGATAAATATTTTAGAGGATAACGCATGTTAGGTTTGGGTTAGGTCTAGGATTTGCCCTCATCAGGCTGATACTTTCGCATATTTCTCATACTTCATGGCTAGATCCTGGGCTGTTTCTGGATTGTATCACGTAGTAATGTGGTACCACGCTGAAACAGTCAATTAAGCCTGATTTCGATGAATATTTTAGAGGATAACGCAAGTTAGGTCTGGGATAGGTCTGGGATTCGCCCTCATCAGGCTCATACCTTCGCATATTTCTCATACTTGATGGCTAGATCCTGGGCTTTTTCTGGATTGCATCACGTAGTAATGAAGTACAACACTGAAGCAGTCAATTAAACCTGGTTTCCATCAATATCTTAGAGGACAACGCAAGTTAGGTCTGGGATAAGTCTGGGATTTGCCCTCATCAGGCTCATACTTTCGCGTTTTTCACATACTTGTTGAACAGATCCTGTGTCTTTTCTGGTTTGGATCACGTAGTAGCGTGGTACGACACTGAAACAGTCCATTAAACCTTGTTTGGATCAATATTTTAGAGGATAACGCATGTTAGGTCTGGGATAGGTCTGGGATTTGCCCTCATCAGACTCATACTTTCGCACACTTCACATACTCGTTGAACAGATCCTGGGTTATTTTCTGGTTTGGATCACATAGTAATGTGGTACCACACTGAAACAGTCGATTAAACCAGGTTTCGATCAATATTTTTGAGGATAACGCATGTTAGGTCTAGGTTAGGCCTGGGATTTTCACTCATCAGACTCATACTTTCGTATTCTTCACATACTTGTTGAGCGGATCCTGGGTTTTTTCTGGTTTGGATTACGTAGTAATGAGGGACCACACTGAAACACTCAAATAAACCTGGTCTTGATAAACATTTTAGAGGATAAAGCATGTTAGGTCTGCGTTAGGTCTAGGATTTGCCCTCGTCAGGCTCATACTTTCGCATATTTCTCATATTTCATGGCTAGATCCTGGGCTATTTCTGGATTGGATCACGTAGTAATGTGGTACCACACTGAAACAGTCGATTAAACCAGGTTTCGATCAATATTTTTGTGGATAACGCAACTTAGGTCTGGGATAGGTCTGGGATTTGCCCTCGTCAGGCTCATACTTTCGCGTTTTTCACATACTTGTTCAACAGATCCTGGGTTTTTCCGGTTTGGGTCACGTACTAGTGTGGTACCACACTGAAACAGTCGATTAAACCTGGTTTCGACCAATATTTGTGAGGATAACGCATGTTAGGTCTAGGTTAGGCCGGGGATTTTCACTCAGCAGACTCGTACTTTCGCATTCTTCACATACTTGTTGAACGGATCCTGGGTTTTTACTGGATTGGATCACGTAGTAAAGTGGTACCACACTGAAACATTCAATGAAACCTGTTCTGGATAAATATTTTAGAGGATAACGCATCTTATGTCTGGGTTAGGTCTAAGATTTGCCCTCATCAGGCTCACAGTTTCGTGTTTTTCACATACTTGTTAAACAGATGCTGGGTTTTTTCTGGTTTGGAGCACGTAGTAATGTGGTACCACACTAAAACAGTCAATTAAACCTGGTTTCGATCAATATTTTACAGGATCACGCAAGCTCGGTCTGGGATAGGTCTGGGAATAGCCCTCATCAGACTCATACTTTCGCACACTTCACATACTCGTTGACAAGATCCTGGGTTTTTTTCTGGCTTGGATCACGTAGTAATGTGGTTCCACACTGAAACAGCCGATTAAACTTGGCTTCGATCAATATTTTAGAGGATAACGCAAGTTAGGTCTGGGACAGGTCTGGGATTTGCCCTCATCAGGCTCATACTTTCGCGTTTTTCACATACTTGTTGAACGGATCCTGGGTTTTTTCTGGTTTGGATCACATAGTAATGTGGTACCACACTGAAACATTCAATTAAACCTGGCCTTGATAAATATTTTGGAGGATAACGCAAGTTAGGTCTGGGATAGGTCCTGGATTTGCTCTCATCAGGCTCATTCTCTCGCATATTTCTCATACTTGATGGCTAGATCCTGAGCTTTTTCTGGATTGCATCACGTAGTAATGTAGTACCACACTGAAACAGTCAATTAAACCTGGTTTCGCTCAATATTTTAGAAGATAACGCATGTTAGGCCTAGGTTAGGCCTGGGATTTTCACTCATCAGACTCATACTTTCGCATTCTTCACATACTTGTTGAACGGATCCTGGGTTTTTCTGGTTTGGATCACGTAGTAATGTGGGGCCACACTGAAACAATCAATTAAACCTGGTCTTGATAAATATTTTAGAGGACAACGTATGTTAGGTCTGGGTTAGGTCTAGGATTTGCCCTCATCAGGCTCATACTTTCGCATTCTTCACATACTTGTTGAACGGATCCTGGGTTTTTCTGGTTTGGATCACGTAGTAATGTGGGGCCACACTGAAACAATCAATTAAACCTGGTCTTGATAAATATTTTAGAGGACAACGTATGTTAGGTCTGGGTTAGGTCTAGGATTTGCCCTCATCAGGCTCATACTTTCGCATATTTCTCATACTTCATGGCTAGATCCTGGGCTATTTCTGGATTGGATCACGTAGTAATGTGGTACCACACTGAAACAGTCAATTAAACCTGGTTTCGCTCAATATTTTAGAAGATAACGCATGTTAGGCCTAGGTTAGCCCTGGGATTTGCCCTCATCAGGGTCATACTTTCGCAGTTTTAACATGCATGTTGGCCTGATCGAGTGTTTTTTCTGCTTTGGATCACGTAGTAAAGTGGTACCACAACTAAAACAGTCAATTAAACCTGGTTTCGACCACTATTTTAGAGGATAACGCAAGTTAGGTCTGGGATAGGTCTGGGATTAGCCCTCATCAGGCTCATACTTTCGCAGTTTTAACATGCATGTTGACCTGATCGAGGGTTTTTTCTGCTTTGGATCACGTAGTAAAGTGGTACCACAACTAAAACAGTCAATTAAACCTGGTTTCGATCAATATTTTAGAGAATAATTCATGTTAGGTCTAGGTTAGGTCTGGGATTAGCCCTCATCAGACTCATACTTTCGCACACTTCACATACTCGTTGACAAGATCCTGGGTTTTTTTCTTGTTTGGATCACGTAGTAATGTGGTACCACACTGAAACAGTCGATTAAACCTGGTTTCGATTAATATTTTAGAGGATAACGCATGTTAGGTCTGGGATAGGTCTGGGATTCGCCCTCATCAGGCTCATACTTTCGCATATTTCTCATACTTGATGGCTAGATCCTGGGTTTTTTCTGGATTGCATCACGTAGTAATGAGGTACAACACTGAAACAGTCAATTAAACCTGGTTTCCATCAATATTTTAGAGGACAACGCAAGTTAGGTCTAGGTTAGGCCTGGGATTTGCCCTCATCAGGATCATACTTTTGCAGTTTTAACATACATGTTCTCCTGATCGAGGGTTTTTTCTGCTTTGGATCACGTAGTAAAGTGGTACCACACTGCAACAGTCCATTAAACCTGGTTTGCATCAATATTTTAGAGGATAACGCATGTTAGGTCTAGGTTAGCCCCGAGATTTTCACTCATCAGACTCATACTTTCGCATTCTTCACATACTTGTTGAACGGATCCTGGGTTTTTTCTGGTTTGGATCACGTAGTAATGTGGGACCACACTGAAACAATCAATTAAACCTGGTCTTGATAAATATTTTAGAGGACAACGTATGTTAGGTCTGGGTTAGGTCTAGGATTTGCCCTCATCAGGCTCATACTTTCGCATATTTCTCATACTTCATGGCTAGATCCTGGGCTATTTCTGGATTGGATCACGTAGTAATGAAGTACAACACTGAAACAGTCAATTAAACCTGGTTTCCATCAATATTTTAGAGGACAACGCATGTTAGGTCTAGGTTAGGCCTGGGATTTGCCCTCATCAGGGTCATACTTCCGCAGTTTTAACATACATGTTGACCTGATCGAGGGTTTTTTCTGCTTTGGATCACGTAGTAAAGTGGTGCCACACTGAAACAGTCCATTAAACCTGGTTTGGAACAATATTTTAGAGGATAACGCATGTTAGGTCTAGGTTTGCCCTGGGACTTTCACTCATCAGACTCATACTTTCGCATTCTTCACATACTTGTTGACCGGATCCTGGGTTTTTTCAGGTTTGGTTCACGTAGTAATGTGGTACCACACTGAAACATTCAATTAAACCTGGTCTTGATAAATATTTTAGAGGATAACGCATGTTAGGTTTGTGTTAGGTCTAGGATTTGCCCTCATCAGGCTCATACTTTCGCATATTTCTCATACTTCATGGCTAGATCCTGGGCTGTTTCTGGATTGTATCACGTAGTAATGTGGTACCACGCCGAAACAGTCAATTAAAACTGGTTTCGATCAATATTATAGAGGATAACGCAAGTTAGGTCTGGGATACGTCTGGGATTCGCCCTCATCAGGCTTATACTTTCGCGTTTTTCACATACTTGATGAACTGATCCTGGGTTTTTTCTGGTTTGGATCACGTAGCAATGTGGTACCACACTGAAACAGTCGATTAAACCTGGTTTCGATCAATATTTTAGAGGATAACGCAAGTTTGGTCTGGGATAGGTCTGGGATTTGCCCTCATCAGGCTCATACTTTCGCGTTTTTCACATACTTGTTGAACAGATCCCGGGTTTTTTCTGGTTTGGATCACGTAGTAATGTGGGACCACACTGAAACAGTCCATTAAACCTGGTTTGGATCAATATTTTAGAGGATAACGCATGTTAGGTCTAGGTTAGGTCTGGGATTTTCACTCATCAGACTCATACTTTCGCATTCTTCACATACTTGTTGAACAGATCCTGGGTTTTTTATGGTTTGGTTCACGTAGTAATGTCGTACCACACTGAAACATTCAATTAAACCTATTCTTGATAAATATTTTAGAGGATAACGCATGTTAGGTCTGGGTTACGACTAGGATTTGCCCCCATCAGGCACATACTTTCGCATATTTCTCATACTTCATGGCTGGATCCTGGGCTATTTCTGGTTTGGATCACGTAGTAATGTGGTACCACACTGAAACAGTCAATTAAACCTGGTTTTGATCAATATTTTAGAGAATAATTCATGTCAGGTCTAGGTTAGGTCTGGGATTTGCTCTCATCAGGCTCATTCTTTCGCATATTTCTCATACTTGATGGCTAGATCCTGGGCTTTTTCCGGTTTGCATCACGTAGTAATGAAGTACAACACTGAAACAGTCAACTCAACCTGGTTTCCATCAATATTTTAGAGGACAACGCATGTTAGGTCTAGGTTAGGCCTGGGATTTGTCCTCATCAGGGTCATACTTTCGCAGTTTTAACATACATGTTGACGTGATCGAGGGTTTTTTCTGCTTTGGATCACGTAGTAAAGTGGTACCACACTGAAACAGTCCATTAAACCTGGTTTGGATCAATATTTTAGAGGATAACGCATGCTAGGTCTAGGTTAGCCCTGGGATTTTCACTCATCAGGCTCATACTTTCGCATTCTTCACATACTTGTTGAACGGATCCTGGGTTTTTTCTGGTTTGGTTCACGTAGTAATGTGGTACCAAACTGGAACATTCAATTAAACCTGGTCTTGATAAATATTTTAGAGGATAACGCATGTTAGGTTTGGGTTAGGTCTAGGATTTGCCCTCATCAGGCTGATACTTTCGCATATTTCTCATACTTGATGGCTAGATCCTGGGCTGTTTCTGGATTGTATCACGTAGTAATGTGGTACCACGCTGAAACAGTCAATTAAGCCTGATTTCGATGAATATTTTAGAGGATAACGCAAGTTAGGTCTGGGATAGGTCTGGGATTCGCCCTCATCAGGCTCATACCTTCGCATATTTCTCATACTTGATGGCTAGATCCTGGGCTTTTTCTGGATTGCATCACGTAGTAATGAAGTACAACACTGAAGCAGTCAATTAAACCTGGTTTCCATCAATATCTTAGAGGACAACGCAAGTTAGGTCTGGGATAAGTCTGGGATTTGCCCTCATCAGGCTCATACTTTCGCGTTTTTCACATACTTGTTAAACAGATGCTGGGTTTTTTCTGGTCTGGAGCACGTAGTAATGTGGTACCACACTAAAACAGTCAATTAAACCTGGTTTCGATCAATATTTTACAGGATCACGCAAGCTCGGTCTGGGATAGGTCTGGGAATAGCCCTCATCAGACTCATACTTTCGCACACTTCACATACTCGTTGACAAGATCCTGGGTTTTTTTCTGGCTTGGATCACGTAGTAATGTGGTTCCACACTGAAACAGCCGATTAAACTTGGCTTCGATCAATATTTTAGAGGATAACGCAAGTTAGGTCTGGGACAGGTCTGGGATTTGCCCTCATCAGGCTCATACTTTCGCGTTTTTCACATACTTGTTGAACGGATCCTGGGTTTTTTCTGGTTTGGATCACATAGTAATGTGGTACCACACTGAAACATTCAATTAAACCTGGCCTTGATAAATATTTTGGAGGATAACGCAAGTTAGGTCTGGGATAGGTCTGGGATTTGCTCTCATCAGGCTCATTCTTTCGCATATTTCTCATACTTGATGGCTAGATCCTGAGCTTTTTCTGGATTGCATCACGTAGTAATGTAGTACCACACTGAAACAGTGAATGAAACCTGGTTTCGATCAATATTTTAGAGAATAATTCATGTTAGGCCTGGGTTAGGTCTGGGATTTGCTCTCATCAGGCTCATTCTTTCGCATATTTCTCATACTTGATGGCTAGATCCTGGGTTTCTTCTGGTTTGGATCACGTAGTAGTATGGTACCACACTGAAACAGTCCATTGAACCTGGTTTGGATCAATATTTTAGAGGATAACGCATGTTAGGTCTAGGCTAGCCCTGGGATTTTCACTCGTCAGGCTCATACTTTCGCATTCTTCACATACTTGTTGAACGGATCCTGGGTTTTTTCTGGTTTGGATCACGTAGTAATGTGGTACCACACTGAAACAGTCGATTAAACCTGGTTTCGATCAATATTTTAGAGGATAACGCAAGTTAAGTCTGGGATTGGTCTGGGATTTGACCTCATCAGACTCACACTTTCGCACACTTCACATACTCGTTGAACAGATCCTGGGTATTTTCTGGTTTGGATCACGTAGTGATGTGGTACCACACTGAAACAGTCGATTAAACCAGGTTTCGATCAATATTTTTGAGGATAACGCATGTTAGGTCTAGGTTAGGCCTGGGATTTTCACTCGTCAGGCTCATACTTTCGCATTCTTCACATACTTGTTGAACGGATCCTGGGTTTTTTCTTGTTTGGATCACGTAGTAATGTGGGGCCACACTGAAACAGTCAATTAAACCTGGTTTCGATCAACATTTTGGAGAATAATTCATGTTAGGTCTAGGTTAGGTCTGGGATTTGCTCTCATCAGGCTCATTCTTTCGCATATTTCTCATACTTGATGGCTAGATCCTGGGCTTTTTCTGGATTGCATCACGTAGTAATGAAGTGCAACACTGAAACAGTCAATTAAACCTGGTTTCCATCAATATCTTAGAGGACAACGCAAGTTAGGTCTGGGATAGGTCTGGGATTTGCCCTCATCAGGCTCATACTTTCGCGTTTTTCACATACTTGTTGAACAGATCCTGGGTTTTTTCTGGTTTGTATCACGTAGTAGTGTGGTACCACACTGAAAGAGTCCATTAAACCTGGTTTGGATCAATATTTTAGAGGATAACGCATGTTAGGTCTGGGATAGGTCTGGGATTTGACCCCATCAGACTCATACTTTCGCACACTTCACATACTCGTTGAACAGATCCTGGGCTATTTTCTGGTTTGGATAACATAGTAATGTGGTACCACACTGAAAGAGTCGATTAAACCAGGTTTCGATCAATATTTTAGAGGATAACGCATGTTAGGTCTGGGTTAGGTCTAGGATTTGCCCTCATCAGACTCATACTTGCGCATATTCCTCATACTTCATGGCTAGATCCTGGTCTGTTTCTGGATTGTATCACGTAGTAATTTGGTACCACGCTGAAACAGTCAATTAAACCAGGTTTCGATCAATATTTTTGAGGATAACGCATGTTAGGTCTTGGTTAGGTCTGGGATTTTCACTCATCAGACTCATACTTTCGCATTCTTCACATACTTGTTGAACGGATCATGGGTTTTTTCTGGTTTGGATCACGTAGTAATGTGGGACCACACTGAAACAATCAATTAAACCTGGTCTTGATAAATATTTTAGAGGATAACGCATGTTAGTTCTGGGATAGGTCGGGGATTTGCCCTCATCAGCCTCATACTTTCGCACACTTCACATACTCGTTGAACAGATCCTGGGTTTTTTCTGGTTTGGATCACGTAGTAATGTGGAACCACACTGAAACAATCAATTAAACCTGGTCTTGATACATATTTTAGAGGATAACGCATGTTAGGTCTGGGTAAGGTCTAGGATTTACCCTCGTCAGGCTCATACTTTCGCGTTTTTCACATACTTTTTGAACAGATCCTGGGTTTTTTCTGGTTTGGATCACGTAGTAGTATGGTACCACACTGAAACAGACCACTGAACCTGGTTTGGATCAATATTTTAGAGGATAACGCATGTTAGGTCTAGGCTAGCCCTGGGATTTTCACTCGTCAGGCTCATACTTTCGCATTCTTCACATACTTGTTGAACGGATCCTGGGTTTTTTCTGGTTTGGATCACGTAGTAATGTGGGGCGACACTGAAACAGTCAATTAAACCTAGTTTCGATCAATATTTTAGAGAATAAATCATGTTAGGTCTAGGTTAGGTCTGGGATTTGCTCTCATCAGGCTCATACTTTCGCACACTTCACATACTCGTTTGACAGATCCTGGGTTATTTTCTGGTTTGGATCACGTAGTAATGTGGGACCACACTGAAACAGTCAATTAAACCTGGTTTCGCTCAATATTTTAGAGGATAACGAATGTTAGGTCTAGGTTAGGTCTGGGATTTGCTCTCATCAGGTTCATTCTTTCGCATATTTCTCATACTTGATGGCTAGATCCTGGGCTTTTTCTGGATTGCATCACGTAGTAATGTAGTACCACACTGAAACAGTCAATGAAACCTGGTTTTCATCAATATTTTAGAGGACAACGCAAGTTAGGTCTAGGTAAGGCCTGAGATTTTCACTGATCAGACTCATACTTTCGCACACTTCACATACTCGTTGAACAGATCCTGGGTTATTTTCTGGTTTGGATAACATAGTAATGTGGTACCACACTGAAAGAGTCGATTAAACCAGGTTTCGATCAATATTTTACAGAGTAATTCATGTGATGTCTAGGTAAGGCCTGAGATTTTCACTGATCAGACTCATACTTTCGCACACTTCACATACTCGTTGAACAGATCCTGGGTTATTTTCTGGTTTGGATCACATAGTAATGTGGTACCACACTGAAACAGTCGATTAAACCAGGTTTCGAACAATATTTTTGAGGATAACGCATGTTAGGTCTAGGTTAGGCCTGGGATTTGCTCTCATCAGGCTCATACTTTCGCACACTTCACATACTCGTTTGACAGATCCTGGGTTATTTTCTGGTTTGGATCACGTAGTAATGTGGGACCACACTGAAACAGTCAATTAAACCTGGTTTCGATGAATATTTTAGAGAATAATTCATGTTATGTCTAGGTTAGGTCTGGGATTTGCTCTCATCAGGCTCATTCTTTCGCATATTTCTCATACTTGATGGCTAGATGCTGGGCTTTTTCTGGATTGCATCACGTAGTAATGAAGTACAACACTGAAACAGTCAATTAAACCTGGTTTCTATCATTATCCTAGAGGACAACGCAAGTTAGGTCTGGGATAGGTCTGGGATTTGCCCTCATCAGGCTCATACTTTCCGCGTTTTTCACATACTTGTTGAACGGATCATGGGTTTTTCTGGTTTGGATCACGTAGTAATGTGGGACCACACTGAAACAATCAATTAAACCAGGTCTTGATAAATATTTTAGAGGATAACGTATGTTAGGTCTGGGATAGGTCTAGGATTTGCCCTCATCAGGCTCATACTTTCGCATATTTCTCATACTTCATGGCTAGATCCTGGGCTATTTTGGATTGGATCACGTAGTAATGTGGTACCACACTGAAACAGTCAATTAAACCTGGTCTTGATAAATATTTTAGAGGATAACGCATGTTAGGTCTGGGTAAGGTCTAGGATTTGCCCTCGTCAGGCTCATACTTTCGCATATTTCTCATACTTCATGGCTAGATCCTGGGCTATTTCTGGATTGCATCACGTAGTAATGTGGTACTACACTCAAACAGTCAATTAAACTTGGTTTCCATCAATGTCTTAAAGGACAACGCAAGTTAGGTCTGGGATAGGTCTTGGATTTGCCCTCATCAGGCTCATACTTTCGCGTTTTTCACATACTTTTTGAACAGATCCTGGGTTTTTTCTGGTTTGGATCACGTAGTAGTATGGTACCACACTGAAACAGTCCATTGAACCTGGTTTGGATCAATATTTTAGAGGATAACGCATGTTAGGTCTAGGTTATGTCTGGGATTTTCACTCATCAGACTCATACTTTCGCATTCTTCACATACTTGTTGAACGGATCCTGGGTTTTTTCTGGTTTGGATCACGTAGTAATGTGGTACCACACTGAAACAGTCGATTAAACCTGGTTTCGATCAATATTTTAGAGGATAACGCAAGTTAAGTCTGGGATTGGTCTGGGATTTGACCTCATCAGACTCACACTTTTGCACACTTCACATACTCGTTGAACAGTTATTGGGTATTTTCTGGTTTGGATCACGTAGTGATGTGGTACCACACTGAAACAGTCGATTAAACCTGGTTGCGATCAATATTTTAGAGGATAACGCATGTTAGGTCTAGGTTAGCCCTGGGATTTTCACTCATCAGACTCATACTTGCGCATATTCCTCATACTTCATGGCTAGATCCTGGTCTGTTTCTGGATTGTATCACGTAGTAATTTGGTACCACGCTGAAACAGTCAATTAAACCAGGTTTCGATCAATATTTTTGAGGATAACGCATGTTTGGTCTTGGTTAGGTCTGGGATTTTCACTCATCAGACTCATACTTTCGCATTCTTCACATACTTGTTGAACGGATCATGGGTTTTTTCTGGTTTGGATCACGTAGTAATGTGGGACCACACTGAAACAATCAATTAAACCTGGTCTTGATAAATATTTTAGAGGATAACGCATGTTAGTTCTGGGATAGGTCGGGGATTTGCCCTCATCAGCCTCATACTTTCGCACACTTCACATACTCGTTGAACAGATCCTGGGTTTTTTCTGGTTTGGATCACGTAGTAATGTGGAACCACACTGAAACAATCAATTAAACCTGGTCTTGATAAATATTTTAGAGGATAACGCATGTTAGGTCTGGGTAAGGTCTAGGATTTACCCTCGTCAGGCTCATACTTTCGCGTTTTTCACATACTTTTTGAACAGATCCTGGGTTTTTTCTGGTTTGGATCACGTAGTAGTATGGTACCACACTGAAACAGACCATTGAACCTGGTTTGGATCAATATTTTAGAGGATAACGCATGTTAGGTCTAGGCTAGCCCTGGGATTTTCACTCGTCAGGCTCATACTTTCGCATTCTTCACATACTTGTTGAACGGATCCTGGGTTTTTTCTGGTTTGGATCACGTAGTAATGTGGTACCACACTGAAACAGTCGATTAAACCTGGTTTCGATCAATATTTTAGAGGATAACGCAAGTTAAGTTTGGGATTGGTCTGGGATTTAACCTCATCAGACTCACACTTTCGCACACTTCACATACTCGTTGAACAGATCCTGGGTATTTTCTGGTTTGGATCACGTAGTGATGTGGTACCACACTGAAACAGTCGATTAAACCAGGTTTCGATCAACATTTTGGAGAATAATTCATGTTAGGTCTGGGTTAGGTCTGGGATTTGCTCTCATCAGGCTCATTCTTTCGCATATTTCTCATACATGTTGAACAGATCCTGGGTTTTTTCTGGTTTGGATCACGTAGTAATGTGGTACCACACTGAAACAGTCGATTAAACCTGGTTTCGGTCAATATTTTAGAGGATAACGCAAGTTAAGTCTGGGATTGGTTTGGGATTTGACCTCATCAGACTCATACTTTCGCACACTTCACATACTCTTTGAACAGATCCTGGGTTATTTTCTGGTTTGGATCACACAGTAACGTGGTACCACACTGAAACAGTCGATTAAACCAGGTTTCGATGAATATTTTTGAGGATAACGCATGTTAGGTTTAGGTTAGGCCTGGGATTTTCACTGATCAGACTCATACTTTCGCATTCTTCACATACTTGTTGAACGGATCCTGGGTTTTTTCTGGTTTGGATCACGTAGTAATGTGGGACGACACTGAAACAGTCAATTAAACCTAGTTTCGATCAATATTTTAGAGAATAATTCATGTTAGGTCTAGGTTAGGTCTGGGATTTGCTCTCATCAGGCTCATACTTTCGCACACTTCACATACTCGTTTGACAGATCCTGGGTTATTTTCTGGTTTGGATCACGTAGTAATGTGGGACCACACTGAAACAGTCAATTAAACCTGGTTTCGCGCAATATTTTAGAGGATAACGCATGTTAGGTCTAGGTTAGGTCTGGGATTTGCTCTCATCAGGCTCATTCTTTCGCATATTTCTCATACTTGATGGCTAGATCCTGGGCTTTTTCTGGATTGCATCACGTAGTAATGTAGTACCACACTGAAACAGTCAATGAAACCTGGTTTTCATCAATATTTTAGAGGACAACGCAAGTTAGGTCTAGGTAAGGCCTGAGATTTTCACTGATCAGACTCATACTTTCGCACACTTCACATACTCGTTGAACAGATCCTGGGTTATTTTCTGGTTTGGATCACATAGTAATGTGGTACCACACTGAAACAGTCGATTAAACCAGGATTCGATCAATATTTTTGAGGATAACGCATGTTAGGTCTAGGTTAGGCCTGGGATTTTCACTCATCAGACTCATACTTTCGCATTCTTCACATACTTGTTGAACGGATCCTGGGTTTTTTCTGGTTTGGATCACGTAGTAATGTGGGACCACACTGAAACAGTCAATTAAACCTAGTTTCGATCAATATTTTAGATAAATAATTCATGTTAGGTCTAGGTTAGGTCTAGGATTTGCTCTCATCAGGCTCATACTTTCGAACACTTCACATACTCGTTTGACAGATACTGGGTATTTTCTGGATTGGATCACGTAGTGATGTGGTACCACACTGAAACAGTCGATTAAACCTGGTTGCGATCAATATTTTAGAGGATAACGCATGTTAGGTCTAGGTTAGCCCTGGGATTTTCACTCATCAGACTCATACTTGCGCATATTTCTCATACTTCATGGCTAGATCCTGGTCTGTTTCTGGATTGTATCACGTAGTAATTTGGTACCACGCTGAAACAGTCAATTAAACCAGGTTTCGATCAATATTTTTGAGGATAACGCATGTTAGGTCTTGGTTAGGTCTGGGATTTTCACTCATCAGACTCATACTTTCGCATTCTTCACATACTTGTTGAACGGATCATGGGTTTTTTCTGGTTTGGATCACGTAGTAATGTGGGACCACACTGAAACAATCAATTAAACCTGGTCTTGATAAATATTTTAGAGGATAACGCATGTTAGGTCTGGGATAGGTCGGGGATTTGCCCTCATCAGCCTCATACTTTCGCACACTTCACATACTCGTTGAACAGATCCTGGGTTTTTTCTGGTTTGGATCACGTAGTAATGTGGAACCACACTGAAACAATCAATTAAACCTGGTCTTGATAACTATTTTAGAGGATAACGCATGTTAGGTCTGGGTAAGGTCTAGGATTTACCCTCGTCAGGCTCATACTTTCGCGTTTTTCACATACTTTTTGAACAGATCCTGGGTTTTTTCTGGTTTGGATCACGTAGTAGTATGGTACCACACTGAAACAGTCCATTGAACCTGGTTTGGATCAATATTTTACAGAATAATTCATGTGATGTCTAGGTTAGGTCTGGGATTTTCACTCGTCAGGCTCATACTTTCGCATTCTTCACATACTTGTTGAACGGATCCTGGGTTTTTTCTGGTTTGGATCACGTAGTAATGTGGTACCACACTGAAACAGTCGATTAAACCTGGTTTCGATCAATATTTTAGAGGATAACGCAAGTTAAGTTTGGGATTGGTCTGGGATTTAACCTCATCAGACTCACACTTTCGCACACTTCACATACTCGTTGAACAGATCCTGGGTATTTTCTGGTTTGGATCACACAGTAACGTGGTACCACACTGAAACAGTCGATTAAACCAGGTTTCGATCAATATTTTTGAGGATAACGCATGTTAGGTCTAGGTTAGGCCTGGGATTTTCACTCATCAGACTCATACTTTCGCATTCTTCACATACTTGTTGAACGGATCCTGGGTTTTTTCTGGTTTGGATCACGTAGTAATGTGGGACGACACTGAAACAGTCAACTAAACCTAGTTTCGATCAATATTTTAGAGAATAATTCATGTTAGGTCTAGGTTAGGTCTGGGATTTGCTCGCAACAGGCTCATACTTTCGCACACTTCACATACTCGTTTGACAGATCCTGGGTTATTTTCTGGTTTGGATCACGTAGTAATGTGGGACCACACTGAAACAGTCAATTAAACCTGGTTTCGCTCAATATTTTAGAGGATAACGCATGTTAGGTCTGGGATAGGTCAGGGATTTGCCCTCATGAGACTCATGCTTTCGCACAGTTCACATACTCGTTGAACAGATCCTGGGTTATTTTCTGGTTTGGATCACATAGTAATGTGGTACCACACTGAAACAGTCAATTAAACTTGGTTTCCATCAATATCTTAAAGGACAACGCAAGTTAGGTCTGGGATAGGTCTTGGATTTGCCCTCATCAGGCTCATACTTTCGCGTTTTTCACATACTTTTTGAACAGATCCTGGGTTATTTTCTGGATTGTATCACGTAGTAATGTGGTACCACGCTGAAACAGTCAATTAAACCTGGTTTCAATCAATATTTTAGAGGATAACGCATGTTAGGCCTCGGTTAGGTCTGGGATTTTCACTCATCAGACTCATACTTTCGCATTCTTCACATACTTGTTGAACTGATCCTGGGTTTTTTCTGGTTTGGATCACGTAGTAATGTGGGACCACACTGAAACAGTTCATTAAGCCTGGTTTCGTTCAATATTTTAGAGGATAACGCATGTTAGGTCTAGGTTAGGTCTGGGATTTGCTCTCATCAGGCTCATTCTTTCGCATATTTCTCATACTTGATGGCTAGATCCTGGGCTTTTTCTGGATTGCATCACCTAGTAATGTAGTACCACACTGAAACAGTCAATGAAACCTGGTTTTCATCAATATTTTAGAGGACAACGCAAGTTAGGTCTAGGTAAGGCCTGAGATTTTCACTGATCAGACTCATACTTTCGCATTCTTCACATACTTGTTGAACGGATCCTGGGTTTTTTCTGGTTTGGATCACGTAGTAATGTGGTACCACACTGAAACAGTCGATTAAACCTGGTTTCGCTCAATATTTTAGAGAATAATTCATGTTAGGTCTAGGTTAGGTCTGGGATTTGCTCTCATCAGGCTCATACTTTCGCACACTTCACATACTCGTTTGACAGATCCTGGGTTATTTTCTGGTTTGGATCACATAGTAATGTGGTACCACACTGAAACAGTCGATTAAACCAGGTTTCGATCAATATTTTTGAGGATAACGCATGTTAGGTCTAGGTTAGGCCTGGGATTTTCACTCATCAGACTCATACTTTCGCATTCTTCACATACTTGTTGAACGGATCCTGGGTATTTTCTGGTTTGGATCACGTAGTAATGTGGGACCACACTGAAACAGTCAATTAAACCTAGTTTCGCTCAATATTTTAGAGAATAATTCATGTTAGGTCTAGGTTAGGTTTGGGATTTGCTCTCATCAGGCTCATACTTTCGCACACTTCACATACTCGTTTGACAGATCCTGGGTTATTTTCTGGTTTGGATCACGTAGTAATGTGGGACCACACTGAAACAGTCAATTAAACCTGGTTTCGATCAATATTTTAGAGAATGTTATGTCTAGGTTAGGTCTGGGATTTGCTCTCATCAGGCTCATTCTTTCGCATATTTCTCATACTTGATGGCTAGATGCTGGGCTTTTTCTGGATTGCATCACGTAGTAATGAAGTACAACACTGAAACAGTCAATTAAACCTGGTTTCCATCATTATCTTAGAGGACAACGCAAGTTAGGTCTGGGATAGGTCTGGGATTTGCCCTCATCAGGCTCATACTTTCCGCGTTTTTCACATACTTGTTGAACAGATCCTGGGTTTTTTCTGGTTTGGATCACGTAGTAGTGTGGGACCACACTGAAACAATCAATTAAACCTGATCTTGATAAATATTTTAGAGGATAACGCATGTTAGGTCTGGGATAGGTCTGGGATTTGCCATCATCAGACTCATACTTTCGCACAGTTCACATACTCGTTGAACAGATCCTGGGTTATTTTCTGGTTTGGATCACATAGTAATGTGGTACCACACTGAAACAGTCGATTAAACCTGGTTGCGATCAATATTTTAGAGGATAACGCATGTTAGGTCTAGGTTTGCCCTGGGATTTTCACTCATCAGACTCATACTTTCGCATATTTCTCATACTTCATGGCTAGATCCTGGGCTGTTTCTGGATTGTATCACGTAGTAATTTGGTACCACGCTGAAACAGTCAATTAAACCAGGTTTCGATCAATATTTTTGAGGATAACGCATGTTAGGTCTTGGTTAGGTCTGGGATTTTCACTCATCAGACTCATAGTTTCGCATTCTTCACATACTTGTTGAACGGATCATGGGTTTTTTCTGGTTTGGATCACCTGGTAATGTGGGACCACACTGAAACAATCAATTAAACCTGGTCTTGATAAATATTTTAGAGGATAACGCATGTTAGGTCTGGGATAGGTCTAGGATTTGCCCTCATCAGGCTCATACTTTCGCATATTTCTCATACTTCATGGCTAGATCCTGAGCTATTTCTGGATTGGATCACGTAGTAATGTGGTACCACACTGAAACAGTCAATTAAACCTGGTCTTGATAAATATTTTAGAGGATAACGCATGTTAGGTCTGGGTGAGGTCTAGGATTTGCCCTCGTCAGGCTCAAACTTTCGCATATTTCTCATACTTCATGGCTAGATCCTGGGCTATTTCTGGATTATATCACGTAGTAATATGGTACCACACTGAAACAGTCAATTAAACTTGGTTTCCACCAATATCTTAAAGGACAACGCAAGTTAGGTCTGGGATAGGTCTTGGATTTGCCCTCATCAGGCACATACTTTCGCGTTTTTCACATACTTTTTGAACAGATCCTGGGTTTTTTCTGGTTTGGATCACGTAGTAGTATGGTACCACACTGAAACAGACCATTGAACCTGGTTTGGATCATTATTTTAGAGGATAACGCATGTTAGGTCTAGGTTAGGTCTGGGATTTTCACTCATCAGACTCATACTTTCGCATTCTTCACATACTTGTTGAACGGATCCTGGGTTTTTTCTGGTTTGGATCACGTAGTAATGTGCTACCACACTGAAACAGTCGATTAAACCTGGTTTCGATCAATATTTTAGAGGATAACGCAAGTTAAGTCTGGGATTGGTCTGGGATTTGACCTCATCAGACTCACACTTTCGCACACTTCACATACTCGTTGAACAGATCCTGGGTATTTTCTGGTTTGGATCACGTAGTGATGTGGTACCACACTGAAACAGTCGATTAAACCTGTTTGCGATCAATATTTTAGAGGATAACGCATGTTAGGTCTAGGTTAGCCCTGGGATTTTCACTCATCAGACTCATACTTTCGCATATTTCTCATACTTCATGGCTAGATCCTGGGCTGTTTCTGGATTGTATCACGTAGTAATTTGGTACGACGCTGAAACAGTCAATTAAACCAGGTTTCGATCAATATTTTTGAGGATAACGCATGTTAGGTCTTGGTTAGGTCTGGGATTTTCACACATCAGACTCATACTTTCGCATTCTTCACATACTTGTTGAACTGATCCTGGGTTTTTTCTGGTTTGGATTACGTAGTAATGTGGTACCACACTGAAACAGTCGATTAAACCTGGTTTCAATCAATATTTTAGAGGATAACGCAAGTTAGGTCTGGGATAGGTCTGGGATTTGACCCCATCAGACTCATACTTTCGCACACTTCACATACTCGTTGAACAGATCCTGGGTTATTTTCTGGTTTGGATAACATAGTAATGTGGTACCACACTGAAACAGTCGATTAAACCAGGTTTCGATCAATATTTTAGAGAATAATTCATGTGATGTCTAGGTTAGGTCTGGGATTTGCTCTCATCAGGCTCATTCTTTCGCATATTTCTCATACTTCATGGCTAGATCCTGGGCAGTTTCTGGATTGTATCACGTAGTAATGTGGTACCACGCTGAAACAGTCAATTAAACCTGGTTTCAATCAATATTTTAGAGGATGACGCATGTTAGGCCTCGGTTAGGTCTGGGATTTTCACTCATCAAACTCATACTTTCGCATTCTTCACATACTTGTTGAACTGATCCTGGGTTTTTTCTGGTTTGGATCACGTAGTAATGTGGTACCACACTGAAACAGTCGATTAAACCTGGTTTCAATCAATATTTTAGAGGATAACGCAAGTTAGGTCTGGGATAGGTCTGGGATTTGACCCCATCAGTCTCATACTTTCGCACACTTCACATACTCGTTGAACAGATCCTGGGTTTTTTCTGGTTTGCATCACTTAGTAATGTGGGACCACACTGAAACAATCAATTAAACCTGGTCTTGATAAATATTTTAGAGGATAACGCATGTTAGGTCTGGGTTAGGTCTAGGATTTGCCCTCATCAGGCTCATACTTTCGCATATTTCTCATACTTCATGGCTAGATCCTGGGCTGTTTCTGGATTGTATCACGTAGTAATGTGGTACCATGCTGAAACAGTCAATTAAACCTGGTTTCAATCAATATTTTAGAGGATGACGCATGTTAGGCCTCGGTTAGGTCTGGGATTTTCACTCATCAGACTCATACTTTCGCATTCTTCACATACTTGTTGAACGGATCCTGGGTTTTTTCTGGTTTGGATCACGTAGTAATGTGGGACCACACTGAAACAGTTCATTAAACCTGGTTTCGCTCAATATTTTAGAGGATAACGCATGTTAGGTCTAGGTTAGGTCTGGGATTTGCTCTCGTCAGGCTCATTCTTTCGCATATTTCTCATACTTGATGGCTAGATCCTGGGCTTTTTCTGGATTGCATCACGTAGTAATGTAGTACCACACTGAAACAGTCAATGAAACCTGGTTTTCATCAATATTTTAGAGAACAACGCAAGTTAGGTCTAGGTAAGGCCTGAGATTTTCACTGATCAGACTCATACATTCGCATTCTTCACATACTTGTTGAACGGATCCTGGGTTTTTTCTGGTTTGGATCACGTAGTAATGTGGTACCACACTGAAACAGTCGATTAAACCTGGTTTCGTTCAATATTTTAGAGGATAACGCAAGTTAAGTCTGGGATTGGTTTGGGATTTGACCTCATCATACTCATACTTTCGCACACTACACATACTCGTTGAACAGATCCTGGGTTATTTTCTGGTTTGGATCACATAGTAATGTGGTACCACACTGAAACAGTCGATTAAACCAGGTTTCGATCAATATTTTTGAGGATAACGCATGTTAGGTCTAGGTTAGGCCTGGGATTTTCACTCATCAGACTCATACTTTCGCATTCTTCACATACTTGTTGTACGGATCCTGGGTTTTTTCTGGTTTGGATCACGTAGTAATGTGGTACCACACTGAAACAGTCAATTAAACCTGGTCTTGATAAATATTTTAGAGGATAACGCATGTTAGGTCTGGGTGAGGTCTAGGATTTGCCCTCGTCAGGCTCATACTTTCGCATATTTCTCATACTTCATGGCTAGATCCTGGGCTATTTCTGGATTATATCATGTAGTAATATGGTACCACACTGAAACAGTCAATTAAACTTGGTTTCCACCAATATCTTAAAGGACAACGCAAGTTAGGTCTGGGATAGGTCTTGGATTTGCCCTCATCAGGCACATACTTTCGCGTTTTTCACATACTTTTTGAACAGATCCTGGGTTTTTTCTGGTTTGGATCACGTAGTAGTATGGTACCACACTGAAACAGTCCATTGAACCTGGTTTGGATCATTATTTTAGAGGATAACGCATGTTAGGTCTAGGTTAGGTCTGGGATTTTCACTCATCAGACTCATACTTTCGCATTCTTCACATACTTGTTGAACGGATCCTGGGTTTTTTCTGGTTTGGATCACGTAGTAATGTGCTACCACATAGAAACAGTCGATTAAACCTGGTTTCGATCAATATTTTAGAGGATAACGCAAGTTAAGTCTGGGATTGGTCTGGGATTTGACCCCATCAGACTCACACTTTCGCACACTTCACATACTCGTTGAACAGATCCTGGGTATTTTCTGGTTTGGATCACGTAGTGATGTGGTACCACACTGAAACAGTCGATTAAACCTGGTTGCGATCAATATTTTAGAGGATAACGCATGTTAGGTCTAGGTTAGCCCTGGGATTTTCACTCATCAGACTCATACTTTCGCATATTTCTCATACTTCATGGCTAGATCCTGGGCTGTTTCTGGATTGTATCACGTAGTAATTTGGCACGACGCTGAAACAGTCAATTAAACCAGGTTTCGATCAATATTTTTGAGGATAACGCATGTTAGGTCTAGGTTAGGCCTGTGATTTTCACTCGTCAGGCTCATACTTTCGCATTCTTCACATACTTGTTGAACGGATCCTGGGTTCTTTCTGGTTTGGATCACGTAGTAATCTGGGACCACACTGAAACAGTCAATTAAACCTGGTTTCGATCAATATTTTAGAGAATAATTCATGTTAGGTCTAGGTTAGGTCTGGGATTTGCTCTCATCAGGCTCATTCTTTCGCATATTTCTCATACTTGATGGCTAGATCCTGGGCTTTTTCTGGATTGCGTCACGTAGTAATGAAGTACAACACTGAAACAGTCAATTAAACCTGGTTTCCATCAATATCTTAGAGGACAACGCAAGTTAGGTCTGGGATAGGTCTGGGATTTGCCCTCATCAGGCTCATACTTTCGCGTTTTTCACATACTTGTTGAACAGATCCTGGGTTTTTTCTGGTTTTTATCACGTAGTAGTGTGGTACCACACTGAAAGAGTCCATTAAACCTGGTTTGGATCAATATTTTAGAGGATAACGCATGTTAGGTCTAGGTTAGCCCTGGGATTTTCACTCATCAGACTCATACTTTCGCATTCTTCACATACTTGTTGAACTGATCCTGGGTTTTTTCTGGTTTGGATCACGTAGTAATGTGGTACCACACTGAAACAGTCGATTAAACCTGGTTTCAAACAATATTTTAGAGGATAACGCAAGTTAGGTCTGGGATAGGTCTGGGATTTTACCCCGTCAGACTCATACTTTCGCACACTTCACATACTCGTTGAACAGATCCTGGGTTATTTTCTGGTTTGGATAACATAGTAATGTGGTACCACACTGAAACAGTCGATTAAACCAGGTTTCGATCAATATTTTAGAGAATAATTCATGTGATGTCTAGGTTAGGTCTGGGATTTGCGCTCATCAGGCTCATTCTTTCGCATATTTCTCATACTTCATGGCTAGATCCTGGGCTGTTTCTGGATTGTATCACGTAGTAATGTGGTACCACGCTGAAACAGTCAATTAAACCTGGTTTCAATCAATATTTTAGAGGATGACGCATGTTAGGCCTCGGTTAGGTCTGGGATTTTCACTCATCAGTCTCATACTTTCGCACACTTCACATACTCGTTGAACAGATCCTGGGTTTTTTCTGGTTTGCATCACTTAGTAATGTGGGACCACACTGAAACAATCAATTAAACCTGGTCTTGATAAATATTTTAGAGGATAACGCATGTTAGGTCTGGGTTAGGTCTAGGATTTGCCCTCATCAGGCTCATACTTTCGCATATTTCTCATACTTCATGGCTAGATCCTGGGCTGTTTCTGGATTGTATCACGTAGTAATGTGGTACCACGCTGAAACAGTCAATTAAACCTGGTTTCAATCAATATTTTAGAGGATGACGCATGTTAGGCCTCGGTTAGGTCTGGGATTTTCACTCATCAGACTCATACTTTCGCATTCTTCACATACTTGTTGAACGGATCCTGGGTTTTTTCTGGTTTGGATCACGTAGTAATGTGGGACCACACTGAAACAGTTCATTAAACCTGGTTTCGCTCAATATTTTAGAGGATAACGCATGTTAGGTCTAGGTTAGGTCTGGGATTTGCTCTCATCAGGCTCATTCTTTCGCATATTTCTCATACTTGATGGCTAGATCCTGGGCTTTTTCTGGATTGCATCACGTAGTAATGTGGTACCACGCTGAAACAGTCAATTAAACCTGGTTTCAATCAATATTTTAGAGGATGACGCATGTTAGGCCTCGGTTAGGTCTGGGATTTTCACTCATCAGACTCATACTTTCGCATTCTTCACATACTTGTTGAACGGATCCTGGGTTTTTTCTTGTTTGGATCACGTAGTAATGTGGTACCACACTGAAACAGTCGATTAAACCTGGTTTCGATCAATATTTTAGAGGATAACGCAAGTTAAGTCTGGGATCGGTTTGGGATTTGACCTCATCAGACTCATACTTTCGCACACTTCACATACTCGTTGAACAGATCCTGGGTTATTTTCTGGTTTGGATCACATAGTAATGTGGTACCACACTGAAACAGTCGATTAAACCAGGTTTCGATCAATATTTTTGAGGATAACGCATGTTAGGTCTAGGTTAGGCCTGGGATTTTCACTCATCAGACTCATACTTTCGCATTCTTCACATACTTGTTGTACGGATCCTGGGTTTTTTCTGGTTTGGATCACGTAGTAATGTGGGACCACACTGAAACAGTCAATTAAACCTGGTTTCGATCAATATTTTTGAGAATAATACATGTTAGGTCTAGGTTAGGTCTAGGATTTGCTCTCATCAGGCTCATTCTTTCGCATATTTCTCATACTTGATGGCTAGATGCTGGGCTTTTTCTGGATTGCATCACGTAGTAATGAAGTACAACACAGAAACAGTCAATTGAACCTGGTTTCCATCAATATCTTAGAGGACAACGCAAGTTAGGTCTGGGATAGGTCTGGGATTTGCCCTCATCAGGCTCATACTTTCGCGTTTTTCACATACATGTTGAACAGATCCTGGGTTTTTTCTGGTTTGGATCACGTAGTAGTGTGGTACCACACTGAAACAGTCCACTAAACCTGGTTTGGATCAATATTTTACAGGATAACGCATGTTAGGTCTAGGTTAGGTCGGGGATTTTCACTCATCAGACTCATACTTTCGCATTCTTCACATACTTGTTGTACGGATCCCGGGTTTTTTCTGGTTTGGATCACGTAGTAATGTGGGACCACACTGAAACAGTCAATTAAACCTGGATTCGATCAATATTTTTGAGAATAATACATGTTAGGTCTAGGTTAGGTCTTGGATTTGCTCTCATCAGGCTCATTCTTTCGCATATTTCTCATACTTGATGGCTAGATGCTGGGCTTTTTCTGGATTGCATCACGTAGTAATGAAGTACAACACAGAAACAGTCAATTAAACCTGGTTTCCATCAATATCTTAGAGGACAACGCAAGTTAGGTCTGGGATAGGTCTGGGATTTGCCCTCATCAGGCTCATACTTTCGCGTTTTTCACATACTTGTTGAACGGATCATGGGTTTTTTCTGGTTTGGATCACGTAGTAATGTGGGACCACACTGAAACAATCAATTAAACCTGGTCTTGATAAATATTTTAGAGGATAACGCATGTTAGGTCTGGGATAGGTCGGGGATTTGCCCTCATCAGACTCATACTTTCGCACACTTCACATACTCGTTGATCACATCCTGGGTTTTTTCTGGTTTGGATCACGTAGTAATGTGGAACTACACTGAAACAATCAATTAAACCTGGTCTTGATAAATATTTTAGAGGATAACGCATGTTAGGTCTGGGTTAGGTCTAGGATTTGCCCTCGTCAGGCTCATACTTCCGCATATTTCTCATACTTCATGGCTAGATCCTGGGCTATTTCTGGATTAGATCACGTAGTAATGTGGTACCACACTGAAACAGTCAATTAAACCTGGTTTCCATCAAACTCTTAGAGGAGAACGCAAGTTAGGTCTGGGATAGGTCTTGGATTTGCCCTCATCAGGCTCATACCTTCGCGTTTTTCACATACATGTTGAACAGATCCTGGGATTTTTCTGGTTTGGATCACGTAGTAGTGTGGTACCACACTGAAACAGTCCATTAAACCTGGTTTGGATCAATATTTTAGAGGATAACGCATGTTAGGTCTAGGTTAGGTCGGGGATTTTCACCCATCAGACTCATACTTTCGCATTCTTCACATACTTGTTGTACGGATCCCGGGTTTTTTCTGGTTTGGATCACGTAGTAATGTGGGACCACACTGAAACAGTCAATTAAACCTGGTTTCGATCAATATTTTTGAGAATAATACATGTTAGGTCTAGGTTAGGTCTTGGATTTGCTCTCATCAGGCTCATTCTTTCGCATATTTCTCATACTTGATGGCTAGATGCTGGGCTTTTTCTGGATTGCATCACGTAGTAATGAAGTACAACACAGAAACAGTCAATTAAACCTGGTTTCCATCAATATCTTAGAGGACAACGCAAGTTAGGTCTGGGATAGGTCTGGGATTTGCCCTCATCAGGCTCATACTTTCGCGTTTTTCACATACATGTTGAACAGATCCTGGGTTTTTTCTGGTTTGGATCACGTAGTAGTGTGGTACCACACTGAAACAGTCCATTAAACCTGGTTTGGATCAATATTTTAGAGGATAACGCATGTTAGGTCTAGGTTAGGTCGGGGATTTCAACTCATCAGACTCATACTTTCGCATTCTTCACATACTTGTTGAACGGATCCTGGGTTTTTTCTGGTTTGGATCACGTAGTAATGTGGTACCACACTGAAACAGTCGATTAAACCTGGTTTCGATCAATATTTTAGAGGATAACGCATGTTAGGTCTGGGTTAGCCCTGGGATTTTCACTCATCAGACTCATACTTTTGCGTTTTTCACATACTTGTTGAACAGATCTTGGGTTTTTTCTGGTTTGGATCACGTAGTAGTGTGGTACCACACTGAAACAGTCCATTAAACCTGGTTTGGATCAATATTTTACAGGATAATACATGTTAGGACTAGGTTAGGTCTGGGATTTGCTCTCATCAGGCTCATTCTTTCGCATATTTCTCATACTTGATGGCTAGATGCTGGGCTTTTTCTGGATTGCATCACGTAGTAATGAAGTACAACACAGAAACTGTCAATTAAACCTGGTTTCCATCAATATCTTAGAGGACAACGCAAGTTAGGTCTGGGATAGGTCTGGGATTTGCCCTCATCAGGCTCATACTTTCGCGTTTTTCACATACATGTTGAACAGATCCTGGGTTTTTTCTGGTTTGGATCACGTAGTAGTATGGTACCACACTGAAACAGTCCATTAAACCTGGTTTGGATCAATATTTTAGAGGATAACGCATGTTAGGTCTAGGTTAGGTCGGGGAATTTCACTCATCAGACTCATACTTTCGCATTCTTCACATACTTGTTGTACGGATCCCGGGTTTTTTCTGGTTTGGATCACGTAGTTATGTGGGACCACACTGAAACAGTCAATTAAACCTGGTTTCCATCAATATCTTAGAGGTCAACGCAAGTTAGGTCTGGGATAGGTCTGGGATTTGCCCTCATCAGGCTCATACTTTCGCGTTTTTCACATACATGTTGAACAGCTCCTGGGTTTTTTCTGGTTTGGATCACGTAGTAATATGGTACCACACTGAAACAGTCCATTAAACCTGGTTTGGATCAATATTTTTGAGAATAATACATGTTAGGTCTAGGTTAGGTCTTGGATTTGCTCTCATCAGGCTCATTCTTTCGCATATTTCTCATACTTGATGGCTAGATGCTGGGCTTTTTCTGGATTGCATCACGTAGTAATGAAGTACAACACAGAAACAGTCAATTAAACCTGGTTTCCATCAATATCTTAGAGGACAACGCAAGTTAGGTCTGGGATAGGTCAGGGATTTGACCTCATCAGACTCATAATTTCGCACACTTCACATACTCCTTGAACAGATCCTGGGTTATTTTCTGGCTGGGATCACATAGTAATGTGGTACCACACTGAAACAGTCGATTAAACCAGGTTTCGATCAATATTTTAGAGAATAATTCATGTTAGGTCTAGGTTAGGTCTGGGATTTGCTCTCATCAGGCTCATTCTTTCGCATATTTCTCATACTTGATGGCTAGATCCTGGGCTTTTTCTGGATTGCATGACGTAGTAATGAAGTACAACACTGAAACAGTCAATTAAACCTGGTTTCCATCAATATTTTAGAGAATAACGCATGTTAGGTCTGGATTAGGTCTAGGATTTGCCCTCAACAGGCTCATATTTTCGCATATTTCTCATACTTCATGGCTAGATCCTGGGCTATTTCTGGATTGGATCACGTAGTAATGTGGTACCACACTGAAAGAGTCCATTAAACCTGGTTTGGATCAATATTTTAGAGGATAACGCATGTTAGGTCTGGGTTAGGTCTAGGATTTGCCCTCATCAGGCTCATACTTTCGCATATTTCTCATACTTCATGGGTAGATCCTGGGCTGTTTCTGGATTGTATCACGTAGTAATGTGGTACCACGCTGAAACAGTCAATTGAACCTGGTTTCAATCAATATTTTAGAGGATAACGCATGTTAGGCCTCGGTTAGGTCTGGGATTTTCACTGATCAGACTCATACTTTCGCATTCTTCACATACTTGTTGAGCGGATACTGGGTTTTCTCTGGTTTGGATCACGTAGTAATGTGGTACCACACTGAAACAGTCGATTAAACCCGGTTTCAATCAATATTTTAGAGGATAACGCAAGTTAGGTCTGGGATAGGTCTGGGATTTGACCCCATCAGTCTCATACTTTCGCACACTTCACATACTCGTTGAACAGATCCTGGGTTTTTTCTGGTTTGCATCACTTAGTAATGTGGGACCACACTGAAACAATCAATTAAACCTGGTCTTGATAAATATTTTAGAGGATAACGCATGTTAGGTCTGGGTTAGGTCTAGGATTTGCCCTCATCAGGCTCATACTTTCGCATATTTCTCATACTTCATGGCTAGATCCTGGGCTGTTTCTGGATTGTATCACGTAGTAATGTGGTACCACGCTGAAACAGTCAATTAAACCTGGTTTCAATCAATATTTTAGAGAATAACGCATGTTAGGTCTGGATTAGGTCTAGGATTTGCCCTCAACAGGCTCATATTTTCGCATATTTCTCATACTTCATGGCTAGATCCTGGGCTATTTCTGGATTGGATCACGTAGTAATGTGGTACCACACTGAAAGAGTCCATTAAACCTGGTTTGGATCAATATTTTAGAGGATAACGCATGTTAGGTCTGGGTTAGGTCTAGGATTTGCCCTCATCAGGCTCATACTTTCGCATATTTCTCATACTTCATGGGTAGATCCTGGGCTGTTTCTGGATTGTATCACGTAGTAATGTGGTACCACGCTGAAACAGTCAATTGAACCTGGTTTCAATCAATATTTTAGAGGATAACGCATGTTAGGCCTCGGTTAGGTCTGGGATTTTCACTGATCAGACTCATACTTTCGCATTCTTCACATACTTGTTGAACGGATCCTGGGTTTTTTCTGGTTTGGATCACGTAGTAATGTGGTACCACACTGAAACAGTCGATTAAACCCGGTTTCAATCAATATTTTAGAGGATAACGCAAGTTAGGTCTGGGATAGGTCTGGGATTTGACCCCATCAGTCTCATACTTTCGCACACTTCACATACTCGTTGAACAGATCCTGGGTTTTTTCTGGATTGCATCACTTAGTAATGTGGGACCACACTGAAACAATCATTTAAACCTGGTCTTGATAAATATTTTAGAGGATAACGCATGTTAGGTCTGGGTTAGGTCTAGGATTTGCCCTCATCAGGCTCATACTTTCGCATATTTCTCATACTTCATGGCTAGATCCTGGGCTGTTTCTGGATTGTATCACGTAGTAATGTGGTACCACGCTGAAACAGTCAATTAAACCTGGTTTCAATCAATATTTTAGAGGATGACGCATGTTAGGCCTCGGTTAGATCTGGGATTTTCACTCATCAGACTCATACTTTCGCATTCTTCACATACTTGTTGAACGGATCCTGGGTTCTTTCTGGTTTGGATCACGTAGTAATGTAGTACCACACTGAAACAGTCCATTAAACCTGGTTTGGATCAATATTTTAGAGGATAACGCATGTTAGGTCTAGGTTAGGTCTGGGATTTTCACTCATCAGACTCATACTTTCGCATTCTTCACATACTTGTTGAACGGATCCTGGGTTATTTTCTGGCTTGGATCACATAGTAATGTGGTACCACACTGAAACAGTCGATTAAACCAGGTTTCGATCAATATTTTAGAGAATAATTCATGTTAGGTCTAGGTTAGGTCTGGGATTTGCTCTCATCAGGCTCATTCTTTCGCATATTTCTCATACTTGATGGCTAGATCCTGGGCTTTTTCTGGATTGCATGACGTAGTAATGAAGTACAACACTGAAATAGTCAATTAAACCTGGTTTCCATCAATATTTTAGAGAATAACGCATGTTAGGTCTGGGTTAGGTCTAGGATTTGCCCTCATCAGGCTCATATTTTCGCATATTTCTCATACTTCATGGCTAGATCCTGGGCTATTTCTGGATTGGATCACGTAGTAATGTGGTACCACACTGAAAGATTCCATTAAACCTGGTTTGGATCAATATTTTAGAGGATAACGCATGTTAGGTCTGGGTTAGGTCTAGGATTTGCCCTCATCAGGCTCATACTTTCGCATATTTCTCATACTTCATGGCTAGATCCTGGGCTGTTTCTGGATTGTATCACGTAGTAATGTGGCACCACGCTGAAACAGTCAATTAAACCTGGTTTCGATCAATATTTTAGAGGATAACGCATGTTAGGCCTCGGTTAGGTCTGGGATTTTCACTGATCAGACTCATACTTTCGCATTCTTCACATACTTGTTGAACGGATCCTGGCTTTTCTGGTTTGGATCACGTAGTAATGTGGTACCACACTGAAACAGTCGATTAAACCTGGTTTCAATCAATATTTTAGAGGATAACGCAAGTTAGGTCTGGGATAGGTCTGGGATTTGACCCCATCAGTCTCATACTTTCGCACACTTCACATACTCGTTGAACAGATCCTGGGTTTTTTCTGGTTTGCATCACTTAGTAATGTGGGACCACACTGAAACAATCAATTAAACCTGGTCTTGATAAATATTTTAGAGAATAATACATGTTAGGTCTAGGTTAGGTCTGGGATTTGCTCTCATCAGGCTCATTCTTTCGCATATTTCTCATACTTGATGGCTAGATGCTGGGCTTTTTCTGGATTGCATCACGTAGTAATGAAGTACAACACAGAAACAGTCAATTGAACCTGGTTTCCATCAATATCTTAGAGGACAACGCAAGTTAGGTCTGGGATAGGTCTGGGATTTGCCCTCATCAGGCTCATACTTTCGCGTTTTTCACATACATGTTGAACAGATCCTGGGTTTTTTCTGGTTTGGATCACGTAGTAGTGTGGTACCACACTGAAACAGTCCATTAAACCTGGTTTGGATCAATATTTTAGAGGATAACGCATGTTAGGTCTAGGTTAGTTCGGGGATTTTCACTCATCAGACTCATACTTTCGCATTCTTCACATACTTGTTGTACGGATCCCGGGTTTTTTCTGGTTTGGATCACGTAGTAATGTGGGTCCACACTGAAACAGTCAATTAAACCTGGTTTCGATCAATATTTTTGAGAATAATACATGTTAGGTCTAGGTTAGGTCTTGGATTTGCTCTCATCAGGCTCATTCTTTCGCATATTTCTCATACTTGATGGCTAGATGCTGGGCTTTTTCTGGATTGCATCAGGCAGTAATGAAGTACAACACAGAAACAGTCAATTAAACCTGGTTTCCATCAATATCTTAGAGGACAACGCAAGTTAGGTCTGGGATAGGTCTGGGATTTGCCCTCATCAGGCTCATACTTTCGCGTTTTTCACATACATGTTGAACAGATCCTGGGTTTTTTCTGGTTTGGATCACGTAGTAATGTGGTACCACACTGAAACAGTCGATTAAACCTGGTTTCGGTCAATATTTTAGAGGATAACGCATGTTAGGTCTAGGTTAGCCCTGGGATTTTCACTCATCAGACTCATACTTTTGCGTTTTTTACATACTTGTTGAACAGATCCTGGGTTTTTTCTGGTTTGGATCACGTAGTAGTGTGGTACCACACTGAAACAGTCCATTAAACCTGGCTTGGATCAATATTTTACAGGATAACGCATGTTAGGTCTAGGTTAGGTCTGGGATTTTCACTCATCAGACTCATACTTTCGCATTCTTCACATACTTGTTGTACGGATCCTGGGTTTTTTCTGGTTTGGATCACGTAGTAGTGTGGTACCACACTGAAACAGTCCATTAAACCTGGTTTGGATCAATATCTTAGAGGACAACGCAAGTTAGGTCTGGGATAGGTCTGGGATTTGCCCTCATCAGGCTCATACTTTCGCGTTTTTCACATACATGTTGAACGGATCCTGGGTTTTTTCTGGTTTGGATCACGTAGTAATGTGGGACCACACTGAGACAATCATTTAAACCTGGTCTTGATAAATATTTTAGAGGATAACGCAAGTTAGGTCTGGGATAGGTCAGGGATTTGACCTCATCAGACTCATAATTTCGCACACTTGACATAGTCCTTGAACAGATCCTGGGTTATTTTCTGGTTTGGATCACATAGTAATGTGGTAACACACTGAAACAGTCGATTAAACCAGGTTTCGATCAATATTTTAGAGAATAATTCATGTTAGGTCTAGGTTAGGTCAAGGATTTGCTCTCATCAGGCTCATTCTTTCGCATATTTCTCATACTTGATGGCTAGATCCTGGACTTTTTCTGGATTGCATCACGTAGTAATGAAGTACAACACTGAAACAGTCAATTAAACCTGGTTTCGATCAATATTTTAGAGAATAATTCATGTTAGGTCTAGGTTAGGTCTGGGATTTGCTCTCATCAGGCTCATTCTTTCGCATATTTCTAATACTTGATGGCTAGATGCTGGGCTTTTTCTGGATTGCATGACGTAGTAATGAAGTACAACACTGAAACAGTCAATTAAACCTGGTATCCATCAATATTTTAGAGAATAACGCATGTTAGGTCTGGATTAGGTCTAGGATTTGCCCTCATCAGGCTCATATTTTCGCATATTTCTCATACTTCATGGCTAGATCCTGGGCTATTTCTGGATTGGATCACGTAGTAATGTGGTACCACACTGAAAGAGTCCATTAAACCTGGTTTGGATCAATATTTTAGAGGATAACGCATGTTAGGTCTGGGTTAGGTCTAGGATTTGCCCTCATCAGGCTCATACTTTCGCATATTTCTCATACTTCATGGCTAGATCCTGGGCTGTTTCTGGATTGTATCACGTAGTAATGTGGTACCACGCTGAAACAGTCAATTAAACCTGGTTTCAATCAATATTTTAGAGGATAACGCATGTTAGGCCTCGGTTAGGTCTGGGATTTTCACTCATCAGACTCATACTTTCGCATTCTTCACATACTTGTTGAACTGATCCTGGGTTTTTTCTGGTTTGGATCAGGTACTAATGTGGGACCACACTGAAACAGTTCATTAAACCTGGTTTCGCTCAATATTTTAGAGGATAACGCATGTTAGGTCTAGGTTAGGTCTGGGATTTGCTCTCATCAGGCTCATTCTTTCGCATATTTCTCATACTTGATGGCTAGATCCTGGGCTTTTTCTGGATTGCATCACGTAGTAATGTAGTACCACACTGAAACAGTCAATGAAACCTGGTTTTCATCAATATTTTAGAGGACAACGCAAGTTAGGTCTAGGTAAGGCCTGAGATTTTCACTGATCAGACTCATACATTCGCATTCTTCACATACTTGTTGAACGGATCCTGGGTTTTTTCTGGTTTGGATCACGTAGTAATGTGGTACCACACTGAAACAGGCGATTAAACCTGGTTTCGATCAATATTTTAGAGGATAACGCAAGTTAAGTCTGGGATTGGTTTGGGATTTGACCTCATCAGACTCATACTTTCGCACACTTCACATACTCGTGGAACAGATCCTGGGTTATTTTCTGGTTTGGATCACATAGTAATGTGGTACCACACTGAAACAGTCGATTAAACCAGGTTTCGATCAATATTTTTGAGGATAACGCATGTTAGGTCTAGGTTAGGCCTGGGATTTTCACTCATCAGACTCATACTTTCGCATCCTTCACATACTTGTTGAACGGATCCTGGGTTATTTTCTGGTTTGGATCACGTAGTAATGTGGGACCACACTGACACAGTCAATTAAACCTGGTTTCGATCAATATTTTAGAGAATGTTATGTCTAGGTTAGGTCTGGGATTTGCTCTCATCAGGCTCATTCGTTCGCATATTTCTCATACTTGATGGCTAGATGCTGGGCTTTTTCTGGATTGCATCACGTAGTAATGAAGTACAACACTGAAACAGTCAATTAGACCTGGTTTCCATCATTATCTTAGAGGACAACGCAAGTTAGGTCTGGGATAGGTCTGGGATTTGCCCTCATCAGGCTCATACTTTCCGCGTTTCTCACATACTTGTTGAACAGATCCTGGGTTTTTTCTGGTTTGGATCACGTAGTAGTGTGGGACCACACTGAAACAATCAATTAAACCTGATCTTGATAAATATTTTAGAGGATAACGCATGTTAGGTCTGGGATAGGTCTGGGATTTGCCCTCATCAGACTCATACTTTCGCACAGTTCACATACTCGTTGAACAGATCCTGGGTTATTTTCTGGTTTGGATCACATAGTAATGTGGTACCACACTGAAACAGTCGATTAAACCTGGTTGCGATCAATATTTTAGAGGATAACGCATGTTAGGTCTAGGTTAGCCCTGGGATTTTCACTCATCAGACTCATAGTTTCGCATTCTTCACATACTTGTTGAACGGATCATGTGTTTTTTCTGGTTTGGATCACGTGGTAATGTGGGACCACACTGAAACAATCAATTAAACTTGGTCTTGTTAAATATTTTAGAGGATAACGCATGTTAGGTCTGGGATAGGTCTAGGATTTGCCCTCATCAGGCGCATACTTTCGCATATTTCTCATACATCATGGCTAGGTCCTGGGCTATTTCTGGATTGGATCACGTAGTAATGTGGTACCACACTGAAACAGTCAATTAAACCTGGTCTTGATAAATATTTTAGAGGATAACGCATGTTAGGTCTGGGTGAGGTCTAGGATTTGCCCTCGTCAGGCTCATACTTTCGCATATTTCTCATACTTCATGGCTAGATCCTGGGCTATTTCTGGATTAGATCACGTAGTAATGTGGTACCACACTGAAACAGTCAATTAAACTTGGTTTCCATCAATATCTTAAAGGATAACGCAAGTTAGGTCTGGGATAGGTCTGGGATTTGACCCCATCAGACTCATACTTTCGCACACTTCACATACTCGTTGAACAGATCCTGGGTTATTTTCTGGTTTGTATAACATAGTAATGTGGTACCACACTGAAACAGTCGATTAAACCGGGTTTCGATCAATATTTTAGAGAATAATTCATGTGATGTCTAGGTTAGGTCTGGGATTTGCTCTCATCAGGCTCATTCTTTCGCATATTTCTCATACTTCATGGCTAGATCCTGGGCTGTTTCTGGATTGTATCACGTAGTAATGTGGTACCACGCTGAAACAGTCGATTAAACCTGGTTTCAATCAATATTTTAGAGGATGACGCATGTTAGGCCTGGGTTAGGTCTGGGATTTTCACTGATCAGACTCATACTTTCGCATTCTTCACATACTTGTTGAACGGATCCTGGCTTTTCTGGTTTGGATCACGTAGTAATGTGGTACCACACTGAAACAGTCGATTAAACCTGGTTTCAATCAATATTTTAGAGGATAACGCAAGTTAGGTCTGGGATAGGTCTGGGATTTGACCCCATCAGTCTCATACTTTCGCACACTTCACATACTCGTTGAACAGATCCTGGGTTTTTTCTGGTTTGCATCACTTAGTAATGTGGGACCACACTGAAACAATCAATTCAACCTGGTCTTGATAAATATTTTAGAGAATAATACATGTTAGGTCTAGGTTAGGTCTGGGATTTGCTCTCATCAGGCTCATTCTTTCGCATATTTCTCATACTTGATGGCTAGATGCTGGGCTTTTTCTGGATTGCATCACGTAGTAATGAAGTACAACACAGAAACAGTCAATTAAACCTGGTTTCCATCAATATCTTAGAGGACAACGCAAGTTAGGTCTGGGATAGGTCTGGGATTTGCCCTCATCAGGCTCATACTTTCGCGTTTTTCACATACTTGTTGAACAGATCCTGGGTTTTTTCTGGTTTGGATCAGGTAGTAGTGTGGTACCATACTGAAACAGTCCATTAAACCTGGTTTGGATCAATATTTTAGAGGATAACGCATGTTAGGTCTAGGTTAGGTCTGGGATTTTCACTCATCAGACTCATACTTTCGCATTCTTCACATACTTGTTGTACGGATCCTGGGTTTTTTCTGGTTTGGATCACGTAGCAATGTGGGACCACACTGAAACAGTCAATTAAACCTGGTTTCGATCAATATTTTTGAGAATAATACATGTTAGGTCTAGGTTAGGTCTGGGATTTGCTCTCATCAGGCTCATTCTTTCGCATATTTCTCATACTTGATGGCTAGATGCTGGGCTTTTTCTGGATTGCATCACGTAGTAATGTGGGACCACACTGAAACAGTCAATTAAACCTAGTTTCGATCAATATTTTAGAGAATAATTCATGTTATGTCTCGGTTAGGCCTGGGAATTGCTCTCATCAGGCTCATTCTTTCGCATATTTCTCATACTTGATGGCTAGATGCTGGGCTTTTTCTGGATTGCATCACGTAGTAATGAAGTACAACACTGAAACAGTCAATTAAACCTGGTTTCCATCATTATCTTAAAGGACAACGCAAGTTAGGTCTGGGATAGGTCTGGGATTTGCCCTCATCAGGCTCATACTTTCCGCGTTTTTCACATACTTGTTGAACAGATCCTGGGTTTTTTCTGGTTTGGATCACGTAGTAGTGTGGGACCACACTGAAACAGTCGATTAAACCAGGTTTCGATCAATATTTTTGAGGATAACGCATGTTAGGTCTTGGTTAGGTCTGGGATTTTCACTCATCAGACTCATACTTTCGCATATTTCTCATACTAGATGGCTAGATCCTGTGCTTCTTCTGGATTGCATCACGTTGTAATGAAGTACAACACTGAAACACTCAATTAAACCTGGTTTCGATCAATATTATTGAGGATAACGCATGTTAGGTCTAGGTTAGGCCTGGGATTTTCACTCATCAGACTCATACTTTCACGTTCTTCACATATTTGTTGAACGGATCTTGGGGTTTTTCTGGTGTGGATCACGTAGTAATGTTGTACCACACTGAAACAATCAATTAAACCTGATCTTGATAAATATTTTAGAGGATAACGCATGTTAGGTCTAGGTTAGGTCTGGGATTTGTTCTCATCAGGCTCATTCTTTCGCATATTTCTCATATTTGACGGCTAGATCCTGGGCTTTCTCTGGATTGGATCACGTAGTAATGAAGTACAACACTGAAACAGTCAATTAAACCTGGTTTCCATCAATATTTTAGAGGACAACGCATGTCAGGTCTAGGTTAGGCCTGGGATTTGCTCTCATCAGGGTCATACTTTCGCAGTTTTAACATACATGTTGACCTGATCGAGGGTTTTTTCTGCTTTGGATCACGTAGTAAGGTGGTACCACACTGAAACAGTCCATTAAACCTGGTTTGGATCAATATTTTTGAGGATAACGCATGTTAGGTCTGGGTTAGGCCGGGGATTTTCACTCATCAGACTCATACTTTCGCATATTTCTCATACTTCATGGCTAGATCCTGGGCTGTCTCTGGATTGTATCACATAGTAATGTGGTACCACGCTGAAACAGATGATTAAGCCTGGTTTCGATCAATATTTTAGAGGATAACGCAAGTTAAGTCTGGGATAGGTCTGGGATTTGATCTCATCAGACTCATACTTTCGCGTTTTTCACATACTTTTTGAACAGATCCGGGGTTTTTTCTGGTTTGGATCACGTAGTAGTGTGGTACCACACTGAAACAGTCAATTAAACCTGGTTTTGATCAATATTTTAGAGAATAATTCATGTTAGGTCTAGGTTAGGTCTGGGATTTGCACTCATCAGGCTCATTCTTTCGCATTTTTCTAATACTTGATGGCTAGATGCTGGGCTTTTTCTGGATTGCATGACGTAGTAATGAAGTACAACACTGAAACAGTCAATTAAACCTGGTTTCCATCAATATTTTAGAGAATAACGAATGTTAGGTCTGGATTAGGTCTAGGATTTGCCTTCATCAGGCTCATATTCTCGCATATTTCTCATACTTCATGGCTAGATCCTGTGCTATTTCTGGATTGGATCACGTAGTAATGTGGTACCACACTGAAAGAGTCCATTAAACCTGGTTTGGATCAATATTTTAGAGGATAACGCATGTTAGGTCTGGGTTAGGTCTAGGATTTGCCCTCATCAGGCTCATACTTTCGCATATTTCTCATACTTCATGGCTAGATCCTGGGCTGTTTCTGGATTGTATCACGTAGTAATGTGGTACCACGCTGAAACAGTCAATTAAACCTGGTTTCAATCAATATTTTAGAGGATAACGCATGTTAGGCCTCGGTTAGGTCTGGGATTTTCACTCATCAGACTCATACTTTCGCATTCTTCACATACTTGTTGAACTGATCCTGGGTTTTTTCTGGTTTGGATCAGGTACTAATGTGGGACCACACTGAAACAGTTCATTAAACCTGGTTTCGCTCAATATTTTAGAGGATAACGCATGTTAGGTCTAGGTTAGGTCTGGGATTTGCTCTCATCAGGCTCATTCTTTCGCATATTTCTCATACTTCATGGCTAGATCCTGGGCTGTTTCTGGATTGTATCACGTAGTAATGTGGTACCACGCTGAAACAGTCAATGAAACCTGGTTTTCATCAATATTTTAGAGGACAACGCAAGTTAGGTCTAGGTAAGGCCTGAGATTTTCACTGATCAGACTCATACATTCGCATTCTTCACATACTTGTTGAACGGATCCTGGGTTTTTTCTGGTTTGGATCACGTAGTAATGTGGTACCACACTGAAACAGTCGATTAAACCTGGTTTCGATCAATATTTTAGAGGATAACGCAAGTTAAGTCTGGGATTGGTTTGGGATTTGACCTCATCAGACTCATACTTTCGCACACTTCACATACTCGTTGAACAGATCCTGGGTTATTTTCTGGTTTGGATCACATAGTAATGTGGTACCACACTGAAACAGTCGATTAAACCAGGTTTCGATCAATATTTTTGAGGATAACGCATGTTAGGTCTAGGTTAGGCCTGGGATTTTCACTCATCAGACTCATACTTTCGCATTCTTCACATACTTGTTGAACGGATCCTGGGTTTTTTCTGGTTTGGATCACGTAGTAATGTGGGACCACACTGAAACAGTCGATTAAACCTGGTTTCGATCAATATTTTAGAGGATAACGCAAGTTAAGTCTGGGATTGGTTTGGGATTTGACCTCATCAGACTCATACTTTCGCACACTTCACATACTCGTTGAACAGATCCTAGGTTATTTTCTGGTTTGGATCACATAGTAATGTGGTACCACACTGAAACAGTCGATTAAACCAGGTTTCGATCAATATTTTTGAGGATAACGCATGTTAGGTCTAGGTTAGGCCTGGGATTTTGACTCCTCAGACTCATACTTTCGCATTCTTCACATACTTGTTGAACGGATCCTGGGTTTTTTCTGGTTTGGATCACGTAGTAATGTGGGACCACACTGAAACAGTCAATTAAACCTAGTTTCGATCAATATTTTAGAGAATAATTCATGTTAGGTCTAGGTTAGGTCTGGGATTTGCTCTCATCAGGCTCATACTTTCGCACACTTCACATACTCGTTTGACAGATCCTGGGTTATTTTCTGGTTTGGATCACGTAGTAATGTGGGACCACACTGACACAGTCAATTAAACCCGGTTTCGATCAATATTTTAGAGAATGTTATGTCTAGGTTAGGTCTGGGATTTGCTCTCATCAGGCTCATTCTTTCGCATATTTCTCATACTTGATGGCTAGATGCTGGGCTTTTTCTGGATTGCATCACGTAGTAATGAAGTACAACACTGAAACAGTCAATTAAACCTGGTTTCCATCATTATCTTAGAGGACAACGCAAGTTAGGTCTGGGATAGGTCTGGGATTTGCCCTCATCAGGCTCATACTTTCCGCGTTTTTCACATACTTGTTGAACAGATCCTGGGTTTTTTCTGGTTTGGATCACGTAGTAGTGTGGGACCACACTGAAACAATCAATTAAACCTGATCTTGATAAATATTTTAGAGGATAACGCATGTTACGTCTGAGATAGGTCTGGGATTTGCCCTCATCAGACTCATACTTTCGCACAGTTCACATACTCGTTGAACAGATCCTGGGTTATTTTCTGGTTTGGATCACATAGTAATGTGGTACCACACTGAAAAAGCCGATTAAACCTGGTTGCGATCAATATTTTAGAGGATAACGCATGTTAGGTCTAGGTTAGCCCTGGGATTTTCACTCATCACTCATAGTTTCGCATTCTTCACATACTTGTTGAACGGATCATGTGTTTTTTCTGGTTTGGATCACGTGGTAATGTGGGACCACACTGAAACAATCAATTAAACCTGGTCTTGTTAAATATTTTAGAGGATAACGCATGTTAGGTCTGGGATAGGTCTAGGATTTGCCCTCATCAGGCGCATACTTTCGCATATTTCTCATACATCATGGCTAGATCCTGGGCTATTTCTGGATTGGATCACGTAGTCATGTGGTACCACACTGAAACAGTCAATTAAACCTGGTCTTGATAAATATTTTAGAGGATAACGCATGTTAGGTCTGGGTGAGGTCTAGGATTTGCCCTCGTCAGGCTCATACTTTCGCATATTTCTCATACTTCATGGCTAGATCCTGGGCTATTTCTGGATTAGATCACGTAGTAATGTGGTACCACACTGAAACAGTCAATTAAACTTGGTTTCCATCAATATCTTAAAGGACAACGCAAGTTAGGTCTGGGATAGGTCTTGGATTTGCCCTCATCAGGCTCATACTTTCGCGTTTTTCACATACTTTTTGAACAGATCCTGGGTTTTTTCTGGTTTGGATCACGTAGTAGTATGGTACCACACTGAAACAGTCCATTGAACCTGGTTTGGATCATTATTTTAGAGGATAACGCATGTTAGGTCTAGGTTAGGTCTGGGATTTTCACTCATCAGATTCATACCTTCGCATTCTTCACATACTTGTTGAACGGATCCTGGGTTTTTTCTGGTTTGGATCACGTAGTAATGTGGTACCACACTGAAACAGTCGATTAAACCTGGTTTCGATCAATATTTTAGAGGGTAACGCAAGTTAAGTCTGGGATTGGTCTGGGATTTGACCTCATCAGACTCACACTTTCGCACACTTCACATACTCGTTGAACAGATCCTGGGTATTTTCTGGTTTGGATCACGTAGTGATGTGGTACCACACTGAAACAGTCGATTAAACCTGGTTTCAATCAATATTTTAGAGGATAACGCAAGTTAGGTCTGGGATAGGTCTGGGATTTGACCCCATCAGACTCATACTTTCGCACACTTCACATACTCGTTGAACAGATCCTGGGTTATTTTCTGGTTTGTATAACATAGTAATGTGGTACCACACTGAAACAGTCGATTAAACCGGGTTTCGATCAATATTTTAGAGAATAATTCATGTGATGTCTAGGTTAGGTCTGGGATTTGCTCTCATCAGGCTCATTCTTTCGCATATTTCTCATACTTCATGGCTAGATCCTGGGCTGTTTCTGGATTGTATCACGTAGTAATGTGGTACCACGCTGAAACAGTCAATTAAACCTGGTTTCAATCAATATTTTAGAGGATGACGCATGTTAGGCCTCGGTTAGGTCTGGGAATTTCACACATCAGACTCATACTTTCGCATTCTTCACATACTTGTTGAACTGATCCTGGGTTTTTTCTGGTTTGGATCACGTAGTAATGTGGTACCACACTGAAACAGTCGATTAAACCTGGTTTCAATCAATATTTTAGAGGATAACGCAAGTTAGGTCTGGGATAGGTCTGGGATTTGACCCCATCAGTCTCATACTTTCGCACACTTCACATACTCGTTGATACAGATCCTGGGTTTTTTCTGGTTTGCATCACTTAGTAATGTGGGACCACACTGAAACAATCAATTAAACCTGGTCTTGATAAATATTTTAGAGGATAACGCATGTTAGGTCTGGGTTAGGTCTAGGATTTGCCCTCATCAGGCTCATACTTTCGCATATTTCTCATACTTCATGGCTAGATCCTGGGCTGTTTCTGGATTGTATCACGTAGTAATGTGGTACCACGCTGAAACAGTCAATTAAACCTGGTTTCAATCAATATTTTAGAGGATGACGCATGTTAGGCCTCGGTTAGGTCTGGGATTTTCACTCATCAGACTCATACTTTCGCATTCATCACATACTTGTTGAACGGATCCTGGGTTTTTTCTGGTTTGGATCACGTAGTAATGTGGGACCACACTGAAACAGTTCATTAAACCTGGTTCCGCTCAATATTTTAGAGGATAACGCATGTTAGGTCTAGGTTAGGTCTGGGATTTGCTCTCATCAGGCTCACTCTTTCGCATATTTCTCATACTTGATGGCTGGATCCTGGGCTTTTTCTGGATTGCATCACGTAGTAATGTAGTACCACACCGAAACAGTCAATGAAACCTGGTTTTCATCAATATTTTAGAGGACAACGCAAGTTAGGTCTAGGTAAGGTCTGAGATTTTCACTGATCAGACTCATACATTCGCATTCTTCACATACTTGTTGAACGGATCCTGGGTTTTTTCTGGTTTGGATCACGTAGTAATGTGTTACCACACTGAAACAGTCGATTAAACCTGGTTTCGATCAATATTTTAGAGGATAACGCAAGTTAAGTCTGGGATTGGTTTGGGATTTGACCTCATCAGACTCATACTTTCGCACACTTCACATACTCGTTGAACAGATCCTGGGTTTTTTCTGGTTTGGATCACGTAGTAATGTGGGACCACACTGAAACAGTCAATTAAACCTAGTTTCGATCAATATTTTAGAGAATAATTCATGTTAGGTCTAGGTTAGGTCTGGGATTTGCTCTCATCAGGCTCATACTTTCGCACACTTCACATACTCGTTTGACAGATCCTGGGTTATTTTCTGGTTTGGATCACGTAGTAATTTGGGACCACACTGAAACAGTCAATTAAACCTGGTTTCGATCAATATTTTAGAGAATAATTCATGTTATGTCTAGGTTAGGCCTGGGAATTGCTCTCATCAGGCTCATTCTTTCGCATATTTCTCATACTTGATGGCTAGATGCTGGGCTTTTTCTGGATTGCATCACGTAGTAATGAAGTACAACACTGAAACAGTCAATTAAACCTGGTTTCCATCATTATCTTAAAGGACAACGCAAGTTAGGTCTGGGATAGGTCTGGGATTTGCCCTCATCAGGCTCATACTTTCCGCGTTTTTCACATACTTGTTCAACAGATCCTGGGTTTTTTCTGGTTTGGATCACGTAGTAGTGTGGGACCACACTGAAACAGTCGATTAAACCAGGTTTCGATCAATATTTTTGAGGATAACGCATGTTAGGTCTTGGTTAGGTCTGGGATTTTCACTCATCAGACTCATACTTTCGCATATTTCTCATACTAGATGGCTAGATCCTGTGCTTCTTCTGGATTGCATCACGTAGTAATGAAGTACAACACTGAAACAGTCAATTAAACCTGGTTTCCATCAATATTTTAGAGGACAACGCATGTCAGGTCTAGGTTAGGCCTGGGATTTGCTCTCATCAGGGTCATACTTTCGCAGTTTTAACATACATGTTGACCTGATCGAGGGTTTTTTCTGCTTTGGATCACGTAGTAAGGTGGTACCACACTGAAACAGTCCATTAAACCTGGTTTGGATCAATATTTTTGAGGATAACGCATGTTAGGTCTGGGTTAGGCCGGGGATTTTCACTCATCAGACTCATACTTTCGCATATTTCTCATACTTCATGGCTAGATCCTGGGCTGTCTCTGGATTGTATCACATAGTAATGTGGTACCACGCTGAAACAGATGATTAAGCCTGGTTTCGATCAATATTTTAGAGGATAACGCAAGTTAAGTCTGGGATAGGTCTGGGATTTGATCTCATCAGACTCATACTTTCGCGTTTTTCACATACTTTTTGAACAGATCCGGGGTTTTTTCTGGTTTGGATCACGTAGTAGTGTGGTACCACACTGAAACAGTCAATTAAACCTGGTTTTGATCAATATTTTAGAGAATAATTCATGTTAGGTCTAGGTTAGGTCTGGGATTTGCTCTCATCAGGCTCATTCTTTCGCATATTTCTCATACTTGATGGCTAGATGCTGGGCTTTTTCTGGATTGCATCACGTAGTAATGAAGTACAACACTGAAACAGTCAATTAAACCTGGTTTCCATCAATATCTTAGAGGACAACGCAAGTTAGGTCTGGGATAGGTCTGGGATTTGCCCTCATCAGGATCAAACGCTCCGCGTTTTTCACACACTTGTTGAACAGATCCTGGGTTTTTTCTGGTTTGGATCACGTAGTAGTGTGGGACCACACTGAAACAATCAATTAAACCTGGTCTTGATAAATATTTTAGAGGATAACGCATGTTAGGTCTGGGATAGGTCTGGGATTTGCCCTCATCAGACTCATACTTTCGCACACTTCACATACTCGTTGAACAGATCCTGGGTTATTTTCTGGTTTGGATCACATAGTAATGTGGTACCACACTGAAACAGTCGATTAAACCAGGTTTCGATCAATATTTTTGAGGATAACGCATGTTAGGTCTTGGTTAGGTCTGGGATTTTCACTCAACAGACTCATACGTTCGCATTCTTCACATACTTGTTGAACGGATCATGGGTTTTTCTGATTTGGATCACGTAGTAATGTGGGCCCACACTGAAACAATCAATTAAACCTGGTCTTGATAAATATTTTAGAGGATAACGCATGTTAGGTCTGGGATAGGTCGGGGATTTGCCCTCATCAGACTCATACTTTCGCACACTTCACATACTCGTTGATCAGATCCTGTGTTTTTTCTGGTTTGGATCACGTAGTAATGTGGAACTACACTGAAACAATCAATTAAACCTGGTCTTGATAAATATTTTAGAGGATAACGCATGTTAGGTCTGGGTTAGGTCTAGGATTTGCCCTCGTCAGGCTCATACTTCCGCATATTTCTCATACTTCATGGCTAGAACCTGGGCTATTTCTGGATTAGATCACGTAGTCATGTGGTACAACACTGAAGCAGTCAATTAAACCTGGTTTCGATCAATATTTTAGAGAATAATTCATGTTAGGTCTATGTTAGGTCTGGGATTTGCTCTCATCAGGCTCATTCTTTCGCATATTTCTCATACTTGATGGCTAGATCCTGGGCTTTTTCTGGATTGCATGACGTAGTAATGAAGTACAACACTGAAACAGTCAATTAAACCTGGTTTCCATCAATATTTTAGAGAATAACGCATGTTAGGTCTGGATGAGGTCTAGGATTTGCCCTCATCAGGCTCATATTTTCGCATATTTCTCATACTTCTTAGCTAGATCCTGGGCTATTTCTGGATTGGATCACGTAGTAATGTGGTACCACACTGAAACAGTCAATTAAACCTACTTTTGATCAATATTTTAGAGAATAATTCATGTTAGGTCTAGGTTAGGTCTGGGATTTGCTCTCATCAGGCTCATTCTTTCGCATATTTCTCATACTTGATGGCTAGATCCTGGGCTTTTTCTGGATTGCATCACGTAGTAATAAAGTACAACACTGAAACAGTCAATTAAACCTGGTTTCGATCAATATTTTAGAGAATAATTCATGTTAGGTCTGGGTTAGGTCTAGGATTTGCCCTCATCAGGCTCATTCTTTCGCATATTTCTCATACTTGATGACCAGATCCTGGGCTGTTTCTGGATTGCATCACTTAGTAATGAAGTGCAACACTGAAACAGTCAATTAAACCTGTTTTCGATCAATATTTTAGAGGATAACGGAAGTTAGGTCTGGGATAGGTCTAGGATTTGCACTCATAAGGCTCATACTTTCGCGTTTTTCACACACTTGTTGAACAGATCCTGGGTTTTTTCTGGTTTGGATCACGTAGTAGTGTGGGACCACACTGAAACAATCAATTAAACCTGGTCTTGATAAATATTTCAGAGGATAACGCATGTTAGGTCTGGGTTAGGTCTAGGATTTGCACTCATAAGGCTCATACTTTCGCGTTTTTCACATACTTGTTGAACAGATCCTGGGTTTTTTCTGGTTTGGATCACGTAGTAGTGTGGTACCACACTGAAACAGTCCATTAAACCTGGTTGCGATCAATGTTTTAGAGGATAACGCATGTTAGGTCTGGGTTAGGTCTAGGATTTGCACTCATCAGGCTCATACTTTCGCATATTTCTCATACTTCATGGCTAGATCCTGGGCTGTTTCTGGATTGCATAATAATTCATGTTAGGTCTTGGTTAGGTCTGGGATTTGCTCTCATCAGGCTCATTCTTTCGCATATTTCTCATACTTGATGGCTAGATCCTGGGCTTTTTCTGGATTGCATCACGTAGTAATAAAGTACAACACTGAAACAGTCAATTAAACCTGGTTTCGATCAATATTTTAGAGAATAATTCATGTTAGGTCTGGGTTAGGTCTAGGATTTGCCCTCATCAGGCTCATTCTTTCGCATATTTCTCATACTTGATGGCTAGATCCTGGGCTGTTTCTGGATTGCATCACTTAGTAATGAAGTGCAACACTGAAACAGTCAATTAAACCTGTTTTCGATCAATATTTTAGAGGATAACGGAAGTTAGGTCTGGGATAGGTCTAGATTTGCCCTCATCAGGCTCTTACTTTCGCATATTTCTCATACTTCATGGCTAGATCCTGGGCTGTTTCTGGATTCTATCACGTAGTAATGTGGTACCACGCTGAAACAGTCAATTAAACCTGGTTTCGATCAATATTTTAGAGGATAACGGAAGTTAGGTCTGGGATAGGTCTAGGATTTGCCCTCATCAGGCTCTTACTTTCGCATATTTCTCATACTTCATGGCTAGCTCCTGGGCTATTTCTGGATTGGATCACGTAGTAAAGTGGTACCACACTGAAACATTCAATGAAACCTGGTCTGTATAAATATCTTAGAGGATAACGCATGTTAGGTCAAGGTTAGGTCTAAGATTTGCCCTCATCAGGCTCACAGTTTCGCGTTTTTCACATACTTGTTGAACAGATCCTGGGCTATTTCGGGATTGGATCACGTAGTAAAGTGGTACCACACTGAAACAGTCCATTAAACCTGGTTTCGCTCAATATTTTAGAGGATAACGCATGTTAGGTCTAGGTTAGGTCTGGGATTTGCTGTCATCAGGCTCATTCTTTCGCATATTTCTCACACTTGATGGCTAGATCCTGGGCTTTTTCTAGATTGCATCACGTAGTAATGTAGTACCACACTGAAACAGTCAATGAAACCAGGTTTCCATGAATATTTTAGAAGACAACGCAAGTTAGGTCTAGGTAAGGCCTGAGATTTTCACTGATCAGACTCATACTTTCGCATTCTTCGCATACTTGTTGAACGGATCCTGGGTTTTTTCTGGTTTGGATGACGTAGTAATGTGGTACCACACTGAAACATTCAATTAAACCTGGTCTTGATAAATATTTTAGAGAATAACGCATGTTAGGTCTGGGTTAGGTCTAGGATTTGCCCTCATCAGGCTCATACTTTCGCATATTTCTCATACTTCATGGCTAGCACCTGGGCTATTTCTGGATTGGATCACGTAGTAAAGTGGTACCACACTGAAACATTCAATGAAACCTGGTCTGGATAAATATCTTAGCGGATAACGCATGTTAGGTCAAGGTTAGGTCTAAGATTTGCCCTCATCAGGCTCACAGTTTCGCGTTTTTCACATACTTGTTGAACAGATCCTGGGTTTTTTCTGGTTTGGATCACGTAGTAATGTGGGACCACACTGAAACAGTCAAGTAAACCTGGTTTCGATCAATATTTTAAAGAATAATTCATGTTATGTCTAGGTTAGGTCTGGGATTTACTCTCATCAGGCTCATTCTTCCGCATATTTCTCATACATGTTGAACAGATCCTGGGTATTTTCTGGCATGGAACACGTAGTAATGTGGGACCACACTGAAACAATCAATTAAACCTGGTCTTAATAAATATTTTAGAGGATAACGCATGTTAGGTCTGGGTTAGGTCTAGGATTTGCCCTCATCAGGCTCATACTTTCGCATATTTCTCATACTTCATGGCTAGATCCTGGGCTGTTCCTGGATTGTATCACGTAGTAATGTGGTACCACGCTGAAACAGTCAACTAAACCTGGTTTCGATCAATATTTTAGAGGATAACGGAAGTTAGGTCTGGGATAGGTCTAGGATTTGCCCTCATCAGGCTCTTACTTTCGCATATTTCTCATACTTCATGGCTAGATCCTGGGCTATTTCTGGATTGGATCACGTAGTAAAGTGGTACCACACTGAAACATTCATTGAAACCTGGTCTGGATAAATATTTTAGAGGATAACGCATCTTAGGTCTGGGTTAGGTCTAAGATTTGCCCTCATCACGCTCACAGTTTAGCGTTTTTCGCATACTTGTTGAACGGATCCTGGGTTTTTTCCGGTTTCGATCACGTAGTAATGTGGTACCACACTGAAACATTCAATTAAACCTGGTCTTGATAAATATTTTAGAGGATAACGCATGTTAGGTTTGGGTTAGGTCTAGGACTTGCCCTCATTAGGCTCATACTTTCGCATATTTCTCATACTTCATGGCTAGATCCTGGGCTTTTTCTGGATTGCATCACGTAGTAATGTAGTACCACACTGAAACATTCAATTAAACTTGGTCTTGATAAATATTTCAGAGGATAACGCATGTTAGGTCTGGGTTAGGTCTAGGATTTGCACTCATACGGCTCATACTTTCGCCTTTTTCACATACTTGTTGAACAGATCCTGGGTTTTTTCTGGTTTGGATCACGTAGTAGTGTGGTACCACACTGAAACAGTCCATTAAACCTGGTTGCGATCAATGTTTTAGAGGATAACGCATGTTAGATCTGGGTTAGGTCTAGTATTTGCCCTCATCAGGCTCATTCTTTCGCATATTTCTCAAACTTGATGGCTAGATCCTGGGCGTTTTCTGGATTGCATCACGTAGTAATGTAGTACCACACTGAAACATTCAATTAAACCTGGTCTTGATAAATATTTCAGAGGATAACGCATGTTAGGTCTGGGTTAGGTCTAGGATTCGCACTCATCAGGCTCATACTTTCGCATATTTCTCATACTTCATGGCTAGATCCTGGGCTGTTTCTGGATTGTATCACGTAGTAATGAAGTACAACACTGAAACAGTCAATTGAACCTGGTCTCCATCAATATCTTAGAGGACAACGCAAGTTAGGTCTGGGATAGGTCTTGGATTTGCCCTCATCAGGCTCATACTTTCGCATATTTCTGATACTTCATGGCTAGATCCTGGGCTATTTCTGGATTGGATCACGTAGTAAAGTGGTACCACACTGAAACATTCAATGAAACCTGGTCTGGATAAATATTTTAGAGGATAACGCATCTTAGGTCTGGGTTAGGTCTAAGATTTGCCCTCATCAGGCTCACAGTTTAGCGTTTTTCGCATACTTGTTGAACAGATCCTGGGTTTTTTCTGGTTTGGATCACGAAGTAGTGTGGTACCACACTGAAACAGTCCATTAAACCTGGTTTCGCTCAATATTTTAGAGGATAACGCATGTTAGGTCTAGGGTAGGTCTGGGATTTGCTCTCATCAGGCTCATTCTTCCGCATATTTCTCATACATGTTGAACAGACCCTGGGTATTTTCTGGCATGAAACACGTAGTAATGTGGGACCACACTGAAACAATCAATTAAACCTGGTCTTGATAAATATTTTAGAGGATAACGCATGTTAGGTCTGGGTTAGGTCTAGGATTTGCTCTCATCAGGCTCATACTTTCGCATATTTCTCATACTTCATGGCAAGATCCTGGGCTGTTTCTGGATTGTGTCACGTAGTAATGTGGTACCACACTGAAACAGTCAATTAAACCTGTTTTCGATCAATATTTTAGCGGATAACGGAAGTTAGGTCTGGGATAGGTCTAGGATTTGCCCTCATCAGGCCCTTACTTTCGCATATTTCTCATACTTCATGGCTAGATCCTGGGCTATTTCTGTATTGGATCACGTAGTAAAGTGGTACCACACTGAAACATTCAATGAAACCTGGTCTGGATAAATATTTTAGAGGATAACGCATCTTAGGTCTGGGTTAGGTCTAAGATTTGCCCTCATCAGGCTCACAGTTTAGCGTTTTTCGCATACTTGTTGAACAGAACCTGGGTTTTTTCTGGTTTGGATCACGAAGTAGTGTGGTACCACACTGAAACAGTCCATTAAACCTGGTTTCGCTCAATATTTTAGAGGATAACGCATGTTAGGTCTAGGTTAGGTCTGGGATTTGCTCTCATCAGGCTCATTCTTTCGCATATTTCTCATACTTGTTGGCTAGATCCTGGGCTTTTTCTGGATTGCATCACGTAATAATGTAGTACCACACCGAAACAGTCAATGAAACCTGGTTTCCATCAATATTTTAGAGGACAACGCAAGTTAGGTCTAGGTACGGCCTGAGATTTTCACTGATCCGACTCATACTTTCGCATTCTTCGCATACTTGTTGAACGGATCCTGGGTTTTTTCTGGTTTGGATGACGTAGTAATGTGGTACCACACTGAAACATTCAATTAAACCTGGTCTTGATAAATATTTTAGAGAATAACGCATGTTAGGTCTGGGTTAGGTCTAGGATTTGCCCTCATCAGGCTCATACTTTCGCATATTTCTCATACTTCATGGCTAGCACCTGGGCTATTTCTGGATTGGATCACGTAGTAAAGTGGTACCACACTGAAACATTCAATGAAACCTGGTCTGGATAAATATCTTAGAGGACAACGCAAGTTAGGTCTGGGATAGGTCTTGGATTTGCCCTCATCAGGCTCATACTTTCGCATATTTCTCATACTTCATGGCTAGATCCTGGGCTATTTCTGGATTGCATCACGTAGTAATGAAGTACAACACAGAAACTGTCAATTAAACCTGGTTTCCATCAATATCTTAGAGGACAACGCAAGTTAGGTCTAGGTTAGGTCAGGGATTTGCTCTCATCAGGCTCATTCTTTCGCATATTCCTCATACTTGATGGCTAGATCCTGGGCTTTTTCTGGATTGCATCACGTAGTAATGAAGCACAACACTGAAACAGTCAATTAAACTTGGTTTCCATCAATATTTTAGAGGACAACGCATGTTAGGTCTAGGTTAGGCCTGGGATTTGCCCTCATCAGGGTCATACTGCCGCAGTTTTAACATACTTGTTGAACGGATCCTGGGTTTTTTCTGGTTTGGTTCACGTAGTAATGTGGTACCATACTGAAACATTCAATTAAACCTGGTCTTGATAAATATTTTAGAGGATAACGCATGTTAGGTTTGGGTTAGGTCTAGGATTTGCCCTCATTAGGCTCATACTTTCGCATATTTCTCAAACTTGATGGCTAGATCCTGGGCTGTTTCTGGATTGTATCACGTAGTAATGTGGTACCACGCTGAAACAGTCGAGTAAACCTGGTTTCGATCAATATTTTAGAGGATAACGCAAGTTAAGTCTGGGATAGGTCTGGGATTTGACCTCATCAGACTCATACCTTCGCGTTTTTCACATACTTGTTGAACAGATCCTGGGTTTTTTCTGGTTTTGATCACGTAGTAGTGTGGTACCACACTGAAACAGTCCATTAAACCTGGTCTCCATCAATATCTTAGAGGACAACGCAAGTTAGGTCTGGGATAGGTCTTGGATTTGCCCTCATCAGGCTCATACTTTCGCATATTTCTCATACTTCATGGCTAGATCCTGGGCTATTTCTGGATTGGATCACGTAGTAAAGTGGTACCACACTGAAACATTCAATGAAACCTGGTCTTGATAAATATTTTAGAGGATAACGCATGTTAGGTTTGGGTTAGGTCTAGGATTTGCCCTCATTAGGCTCATACTTTCGCATATTTCTCAAACTTGATGGCTAGATCCTGGGCTGTTTCTGGATTGTATCACGTAGTAATGTGGTACCACGCTGAAACAGTCGAGTAAACCTGGTTTCGATCAATATTTTAGAGGATAACGCAAGTTAAGTCTGGGATAGGTCTGGGATTTGACCTCATCAGACTCATACTTTCGCATTCTTCACATACTTGTTGAACGGATCCTGGGTTTTTTCTGGTTTTGATCACGTAGTAATGTGGTACCACACTGAAACATTCAATTAAACCTTGTCTTGATAAATATTTTGGAGAATAACGCATGTTAGGTCTGGGTTAGGTCTAGGATTTGCCCTCATCAGGCTCATACTTTCGCATATCTCTCATACTTGATGGCTAGATCCTGGGCTTTTTCTGGATTGCATCACGTAGTAATGTGGTACCACGCTGAAACAGTCAATTAAACCTGGTTTCGATCAATATGTTAGAGGATAACGCAAGTTAGGTCTGGGATAGGTCTAGGATTTGCCCTCATCAGGCTCTTACTTTCGCATATTTCTCATACTTCATGGCTAGATCCTGGGCTTTTTCTGGATTGCATCACGTAGTAATGAAGTACAACACTGAAACAGTCAATTAAACCTGGTTTCCATCAATATTTTAGAGGACAACGCATGTTAGGTCTAGGTTAGGCCTGGGATTTGCCCTCATCAGGGTCATACTGTCGCAGTTTTAACATACTTGTTGAACGGATCCTGGGTTTTTTCTGGTTTGGTTCACGTAGTAATGTGGTACCACACTGAAACATTCAATTAAACCTGGTCATGATAAATATTTTAGGGGATAACGCATGTTAGGTTTGGGTTAGGTCTAGGATTTGCCCTCATCAGGCTCATACTTTCGCATATTTCTCATACTTCATGGCTAGATCCTGTGCTGTTTCTGGATTGTATCACGTAGTAATGTGGTACCACACTGAAACAGTCCATTAAACCTGGTTGCGATCAATATTTTAGAGGATAACGCATGTTAGGTCTGGGTTAGGTCTAGTATTTGCCCTCATCAGGCTCATTCTTTCGCATATTTCTCAAACTTGATGGCTAGATCCTGGGCTTTTTCTGGATTGCATCACGTAGTAATGTGGTACCACACTGAAACATTCAATTAAACCTGGTCTTGATAAATATTTTAGAAGATAACGCATGTTAGGTCTGGGTTAGGTCTAGGATTTGCCCTCATCAGGCTCATACTTTCGCATATTTCTCATACTTCATGGCTAGATCCTGGGCTATTTCTGGATTGGATCTCGTAGTAAAGTGGTACCACACTGAAACATTCAATGAAACCTGGTCTGGATAAATATTTTAGAGGATAACGCATGTTAGGTCTGGGTTAGGTCTAGGAATTGCCCTCATCAGGCTTATTCTTTCCCATATGTCTCATACATGATGGCTAGATCCTGGGCTTTTTCTTGATCGCATCACGTAGTAATGAGGTACAACACTGAAACAGTCACTTAAACCTGGTTTCCATCAATATCTTAGAGGACAACGCAAGTTAGGTCTGGGATAGGTCTGAAATTTGCCCTCATCAGGCTCATACTTTCGCGTTTTCACATACTTGTTGAACAGATCCTGGGTTTTTTCTGGTTTGGATCACGTAGTAATGTGGTACCACGCTGAAACAGTCGATTAGACCCGGTTTCGATCAATATTTTAGAGGATAACGCAAGCTAAGTCTGGGATAGGTCTGGAATTTGACCTCATCAGACTCATCCTTTCGCGTTTTTCACATACTTGTTGAACAGATCCTGGGTTTTTTCTGGTTTGGATCACGTAGTAATGTGGGACCACACTGAAACAATCAATTAAACCTAGTCTTGATAAATATTTTGGAGGATAACGCATGTTAGGTCTGGGTTAGGTCTAGGATTTGCCCTCATCAGGCTCATACTTTCGCATATTTCTCATACTTCATGGCTAGATCCTGGGCTGTTTCTGGATTGTATCACGTAGTAATGTGGTACCACGCTGAAACAGTCAATTAAACCTGGTTTCGATCAATATTTTGGAGGATAACGCAAGTTAGGTCTGGGATAGGTCTAGGATTTGCCCTCATCAGGCTCTTACTTTCGCATATTTCTCATACTCCATGGCTAGATCCTGGGCTATTTCTGGATTGGATCACGTAGTAAAGTGGTACCACACTGAAACATTCAATGAAACCTGGTTTGGATAAATATTTTAGAGGATAACGCATGTTAGGTTTGGGTTAGGTCTAGGATTTGCCCTCATTAAGCTCATACTTTCGCATATTTCTCATACTTGATGGCTAGATCCTGGGCTTTTTCTGGATTGCATCACGTAGTAATGAAGTACAACACTGAAACAGTCAATTAAACCTGGTTTCGATGAATATTTTAGAGGATAACGCAAGTTAGGTCTGGGATAGGTCTGGGATTTGCCCTCATCAGGCTCATACTTTCGCGTTTTTCACATACTTGTTGAACAGATCCTGGGTTTTTTCTGGTTTGGGTCACGTAGTAATGTGGTACCACACTGAAACATTCAATTAAACCTGGTCTTGATAAATATTTTAGAGGATAACGCATGTTAGGTCTGGGTTAGGTCTAGGATTTGCCCTCATCAAGCTCATACTTTCGCATATTTCTCATACTTGATGGCTAGATCCTGGGCTTTTTCTGGATTGCATCACGTAGTAATGAAATACAGCACTGAAACAGTCAATTAAACCTGGTTTCGATCTATATTTTAGAGAATAATTCATGTTAGGTCCAGGTTAGGTCTGGGATTTGCTCTCATCAGGCTCATTCTTTCGCATATTTCTCATACTTGATGGCTAGATCCTGGGCTTTTTCTGGATCGCATCACGTAGTAATGAAGTACAACACTGAAACATTCAATTAAACCGGGTCTTGATAAATATTTTAGAAGATAACGCATGTTAGGTCTGGGTTAGGCCTAGGATTTGCCCTCATCAGGCTCATACTTTCGCATATTTCTCATACTTCATGGCTAGATCCTGGGCTATTTCTGGATTGGATCTCGTAGTAAAGTGGTACCACACTGAAACGTTCAATGAAACCTGGTCTGGATAAATATTTTAGAGGATAACGCATGTTAGGTCTGGGTTAGGTCTAGGAATTGCCCTCATCAGGCTTATTCTTTCGCATATGTCTCATACATGATGGCTAGATCCTGGGCTTTTTCTTGATCGCATCACGTAGTAATGAGGTACAACACTGAAACAGTCACTTAAACCTGGTTTCCATCAATATCTTAGAGGACAACGCAAGTTAGGTCTGGGATAGGTCTGAAATTTGCCCTCATCAGGCTCATACTTTCGTTTTTTCACATACTTGTTGAACAGATCCTGGGTTTTTTCAGGTTTGGATCACGTAGTACTGTGGTACCACGCTGAAACAGTCGATTAGACCCGGTTTCGATCAATATTTTAGAGGATAACGCAAGCTAAGTCTGGGATAGGTCTGGAATTTGACCTCATCAGACTCATCCTTTCGCGTTTTTCACATACTTGTTGAACAGATCCTGGGTTTTTTCTGGTTTGGATCACGTAGAAATGTGAGACCACACTGAAACAATCAATTAAACCTGGTCTTGATAAATATTTTGGAGGATAACGCATGTTAGGTCTGGGTTAGGTCTAGGATTTGCCCTCATCAGGCTCATACTTTCGCATATTTCTCATACTTCATGGCTAGATCCTGGGCTGTTTCTGGATTGTATCACGTAGTAATGTGGTACCACGCTGAAACAGTCAATTAAACCTGGTTTCGATCAATATTTTGGAGGATAACGCATGTTAGGTCTGGGTTAGGTCTAGGATTTGCACTCATAAGGCTCATACTTTCGCGTTTTTCACATACTTGTTGAACAGATCCTGGGTTTTTTCTGGTTTGGGTCACGTAGTAATGTGGTACCACACTGAAACATTCAATTAAACCTGGTCTTGATAAATATTTTAGAGGATAACGCATGTTAGGTCTGGGTTAGGCCTAGGATTTGCCCTCATCAGGCTCATACTTTCGCATATTTCTCATACTTCATGGCTAGATCCTGGGCTATTTCTGGATTGTATCACGTAGTAATGTGGTACCACGCTGAAACAGTCAATTAAACCTGGTTTCGATCAATATTTTGGAGGATAACGCAAGTTAGGTCTGGGATAGGTCTAGGATTTGCCCTCATCAGGCTCTTACTTTCGCATATTTCTCATACTCCATGGCTAGATCCTGGGCTATTTCTGGATTGGATCACGTAGTAAAGTGGTACCACACTGAAACATTCAATGAAACCTGGTTTGGATAAATATTTTAGAGGATAACGCATGTTAGGTTTGGGTTAGGTTTAGGATTTGCCCTCATCAAGCTCATACTTTCGCATATTTCTCATACTTGATGGCTAGATCCTGGGCTTTTTCTGGATTGCATCACGTAGTAATGAAGTACAACACTGAAACAGTCAATTAAACCTGGTTTCGATGAATATTTTAGAGGATAACGCAAGTTAGGTCTGGGATAGGTCTGGGATTTGCCCTCATCAGGCTCATACTTTCGCGTTTTTCACATACTTGTTGAACAGATCCTGGGTTTTTTCTGGTTTGGGTCACGTAGTAATGTGGTACCACACTGAAACATTCAATTAAACCTGGTCTTGATAAATATTTTAGAGGATAACGCATGTTAGGTCTGGGTTAGGCCTAGGATTTGCCATCATCAGGCTCATACTTTCGCATATTTCTCATACTTCATGGCTAGATCCTGGGCTATTTCTGGATTGGATCTCGTAGTAAAGTGGTACCACACTGAAACATTCAATGAAACCTGGTCTGGATAAATATTTTAGAGGATAACGCATGTTAGGTCTGGGTTAGGTCTAGGAATTGCCCCCATCAGGCTTATTCTTTCGCATATGTCTCATACATGATGGCTAGATCCTGGGCTTTTTCTTGATCGCATCACGTAGTAATGAGGTACAACACTGAAACAGTCACTTAAACCTGGTTTCCATCAATATCTTAGAGGACAACGCAAGTTAGGTCTGGGATAGGTCTGAAATTTGCCCTCATCAGGCTCATACTTTCGCGTTTTCACATACTTGTTGAACAGATCCTGGGTTTTTTCTGGTTTGGATCACGTAGTAATGTGGTACCACGCTGAAACAGTCGATTAGACCCGGTTTCGATCAATATTTTAGAGGATAACGCAAGCTAAGTCTGGGATAGGTCTGGAATTTGACCTCATCAGACTCATCCTTTCGCGTTTTTCACATACTTGTTGAACAGATCCTGGGTTTTTTCTGGTTTGGATCACGTAGTAGTGTGGTACCACACTGAAACAGTCCATTAAACCTGGTTGCGATCAATATTTTAGAGGATAACGCATGTTAGGTCTGGGTTAGCTCTAGGATTTGCCCTCATCAGGCTCATTCTTTCGCATATTTCTCAAACTTCATGGCTAGATCCTGGGTTTTTTCTGGTTGGGATCACGTAGTAATTTGGGACCACACTGAAACAATCAATTAAACCTGGTCTTGATAAATATTTTGGAGGATAACGCATGTTAGGTCTAGGTTAGGTCTAGGATTTGCCCTCATCAGGCTCATACTTTCGCATATTTCTCATACTTCATGGCTAGATCCTGGGCTGTTTCTGGATTGTATCACGTAGTAATGTGGTACCACGCTGAAACAGTCAATTAAACCTGGTTTCGATCAATATTTTGGCGGATAACGCAAGTTAGGTCTGGGATAGGTCTAGGATTTGCACTCATCAGGCTCTTACATTCGCATATTTCTCATACTTCATGGCTAGATCCTGGGCTATTTCTGGATTGGATCACGTAGTAATGCGGTACCACGCTGAAACAGTCAATTAAACCTGGTTTCGATCAATATTTTGGAGGATAACGCAAGTTAGGTCTGGGATAGGTCTAGGATTTGCCCTCATCAGGCTCTTACTTTCGCATATTTCTCATACTTCATGGCTAGATCCTGGGCTATTTCTGGATTGGATCACGTTGTAAAGTGGTACCACACTGAAACATTCAATGAAACCTGGTCTGGATAAATATTTTAGAGGATAATGCATCTTAGGTCTAGGTTAGGTCTGGGATTTTCACTCATCAGACTCATACTTTCGCATTCTTCACATACTTGTTGAACGGATCCTGGGTTTTTCCTGGTTTGGATCACGTAGTAATGTGGGACCACAATGAAACAATCAATTAAACCTGGTCTTGATAAATATTTTAGAGGATAACGCATGTTAGGTTTGGGTTAGGTCTAGGATTTGCCCTCGTCAGGCTCATACTTTCGCATATTTCTCATACTTGATGGCTAGATCCTGGGCTTTTGCTGGATTGCATCACGTAGTAATGAAATACAACACTGAAACAGTCAATTAAACCTGGTTTCGATCTATATTTTAGAGAATAATTCATGTTAGGTCTAGGTTAGGTCTGGGATTTGCTCTCATCAGGCTCATTCTTTCGCATATTTCTCATACTTGATGGCTAGATCCTGGGCTTTTTCTGGATCGCATCACGTAGTAATGAAGTACAACACTGAAACATTCAATTAAACCGGGTCTTGATAAATATTTTAGAAGATAACGCATGTTAGGTCTGGGTTAGGCCTAGGATTTGCCCTCATCAGGCTCATACTTTCGCATATTTCTCATACTTCATGGCTAGATCCTGGGCTATTTCTGGATTGGATCTCGTAGTAAAGTGGTACCACACTGAAACATTCAATGAAACCTGGTCTGGATAAATATTTTAGAGGATAACGCATGTTAGGTCTGGGTTAGGTCTAGGAATTGCCCTCATCAGGCTTATTCTTTCGCATATGTCTCATACATGATGGTTAGATCCTGGGCTTTTTCTTGATCGCATCACGTAGTAATGAGGTACAACACTGAAACAGTCACTTAAACCTGGTTTCCATCAATATCTTAGAGGACAACGCAAGTTAGGTCTGGGATAGGTCTGAAATTTGCCCTCATCAGGCTCATACTTTCGCGTTTTCACATACTTGTTGAACAGATCCTGGGTTTTTTCTGGTTTGGATCACGTAGTAATGTGGTACCACGCTGAAACAGTCGATTAGACCCGGTTTCGATCAATATTTTAGAGGATAACGCACGCTAAGTCTGGGATAGGTCTGGAATTTGACCTCATCAGACTCATCCTTTCGCGTTTTTCACATACTTGTTGAACAGATCCTGGGTATTTTCTGGTTTGGATCACGTAGTAGTGTGGTACCACACTGAAACAGTCCATTAAACCTGGTTGCGATCACTATTTTAGAGGATAACGCATGTTAGTTCTGGGTTAGCTCTAGGATTTGCCCTCATCAGGCTCATTCTTTCGCATATTTCTCAAACTTCATGGCTAGATCCTGGGCTTTTTCTGGATTACATCACGTAGTAATGTGGCACCACACTGAAACATTCAATTAAACCTGGTCTTGATAAATATTTTAGAGGATAACGCATGTTAGGTCTGGGTTAGGTCTAGGATTTGCTCTCATCAGACTCATACTTTCGCATATTTCTCATACTTCATGGCTAGATCCTGGGCTGTTTCTGGATTGTATCACGTAGTAATGTGGTACCACACTGAAACATTCAATGAAACCTGGTCTGGATAAATATTTTAGAGGATAATGCATCTTAGGTCTAGGTTAGGTCTGGGATTTTCACTCATCAGACTCATACTTTCGCATTCTTCACATACTTGTTGAACAGATCCTGGGTTTTTTCTAGTTTGGGTCACGTAGTAACGTGTTACCACACTGAAACATTCAATTAAACCTGGTCTTGATAAATATTTTAGAGGATAACGCATGTTAGGTCTGGGTTAGGTCTAGGATTTGCCCTCATCAGGCTCATACTTTCGCACATTTCTCATACTTGATGGCTAGATCCTGGGCTTTTTCTGGATTGCATCACGTAGTAATGAAGTACAACACTGAAACAGTCAATTAAACCTGGTTTCGATCAATATTTTAGAGAATAATTCATGTTAGGTCTAGGTTAGGTCTGGGATTTGCTCTCATCAGGCTCATTCTTTCGCATATTTCTCATACTTGATGGCTAGATCCTGGGCTTTTTCTGGATCGCATCACGTAGTAATGAAGTACAACACTGAAACAGTCAATTAAACCTGGTCTGGATAAATATCTTAGAGGACAACGCAAGTTTGGTCTGGGTTAGGTCTGGGATTTGCCCTCATCAGACTCATACTTTCGCGTTCTTCACATACTTGTTGGACAGATCCTGGGTTTTTTCTGGTTTGGATCACGTAGTAGTGTGGTGCCACACTGAAACAGTCCATTAAACCTGGTTTGGATCAATATTTTAGAGGATAACGCATGTTAGGTCTAGGTTAGGTCTGGGATTTTCACACATCAGTCTCATACTTTCGCATTCTTCACATACTTGTTGAACGGAACCTGGGTTTTTTCTGGTTTGGATCACGTAGTAATGTGGTACCACACTGAAACAGTTGACTAAACCTGGTTACGATCAATATTTTAGAGGATAACGCATGTTAGGTCTGGGATAGGTCTGGGATATGACCTCATCAGACTCTTACTTTCGCACACTTCACATACTCGTTGAACAGATCCTGGGATATTTTCTGGTTTGGATCACGTAGTAATGAGGTACCACACTGAAGCAGTCGATTAAACCTGGTTTCGATCAATATTATTGAGGATAACGCATGTTAGGTCTATGTTAGGCCTGGGATATTCACTCATCAGACTCATACTTTCGCATTCTTCACATACTTGTTGAACGGATCCTGGTTTTTTTCTGGTTTGGATCACATAGTAATTTGGTACCACTCTGAGACAGTCGATTAAACCAGGTTTCGATCAATATTTTAGAGGATAACGCATGTTAGGTCTGGGATAGGTCTAGGATTTGCCCTCATCAGGCTCTTACTTTCGCATATTTCTCATACTTCATGGCTAGATCCTGGGCTCTTTCTGGTTTGGATCACATAGTAATGTGGTACCACACTGAAACATTCAATTAAACCTGGTCTTGATAAATATTTTAGAGGATAACGCATGTTAGGTCTGGGTTACGTCTGTGATTTGCTCTCATCAGGCTCATTCTTTCGCATATTCCTCATACTTGATGGCTAGATCCTGGGCTTTTTCTGGATTGCATCACGTAGTAATGAAGCACAACACTGAAACAGTCAATTGTACTTGGTTTCCATCAGTATTTTAGAGGACAACGCATGTTAGGTCTAGGTTAGGCCTGGGATTTGCCCTCATCAGGGTCATACTGCCGCAGTTTTAACATACTTGTTGAACGGATCCTGGGTTTTTTCTGGTTTGGTTCACGTAGTAATGTGGTACCACACTGAAACATTCAATTAAACCTGGTCTTGATAAATATTTTAGAGGATAACGCATGTTAGGTTTGGGTTAGGTCTAGGATTTGCCCTCATTAGGCTCATACTTTCGCATATTTCTCAAACTTGATGGCTAGATCCTGGGCTGTTTCTGGATTGTATCACGTAGTAATGTGGTACCACGCTGAAACAGTCGACTAAACCTGGTTTCGATCAATATTTTAGAGGATAACGCAAGTTAAGTCTGGGATAGGTCTGGGATTTGACCTCATCAGACTCATACTTTCGCGTTTTTCACATACTTGTTGAACAGATCCTGGGTTTTTTCTGGTTTGGATCACGTAGTAGTGTGGTACCACACTGAAACAGTCCATTAAACCTGGTTGCGATCAATGTTTTAGAGGATAACGCATGTTAGGTCTGGGTTAGGTCTAGTATTTGCCCTCATCAGGCTCATTCTTTCGCATATTTCTCAAACTTGATGGCTAGATCCTGGGCTTTTTCTGGATTACATCACGTAGTAATGTAGTACCACACTGAAACATTCAATTAAACCTGGTCTTGATAAATATTTCAGAGGATAACGCATGTTAGGTCTGGGTTAGGTCTAGGATTTGCACTCATCAGGCTCATACTTTCGCATATTTCTCATACTTCATGGCTAGATCCTGGGCTTTTTCTGGATTGCATCACGTAGTAATGAAGTACAACACTGAAATAGTCAATTGAACCTGGTCTCCATCAATATCTTAGAGGACAACGCAAGTTAGGTCTGGGATAGGTCTTGGATTTGCCCTCATCAGGCTCATACTTTCGCATATTTCTCATACTTCATGGCTAGATCCTGGGCTATTTCTGGATTGGATCACGTAGTAAAGTGGTACCACACTGAAACATTCAATGAAACCTGGTCAGGATAAATATTTTAGAGGATAACGCATGTTAGGTCTGGGTTAGGTCTAGGATTTGCCCTCATCAGGCTCATTCTTTCGCATATTTCTGATACTTGATGGCTAGATCCTGGGCGTTTTCTGGATTGCATCACGTAGTAATGTAGTACCACACTGAAACAGTCAATGAAACCTAGTTTCCATCAATATTTTAGAGGACAACGTAAGTTAGGTCTAGGTAAGGCCTGAGATTTTCACTGATCAGACTCATACTTTCGCATTCTTCACATACTTGTTGAACGGATTCTGGGTTTTTTCTGGTTTCGATCACGTAGTAATGTGGTACCACACTGAAACATTCAATTAAACCTTGTCTTGATAAATATTTTAGAGAATAACGCATGTTAGGTCTGGGTTAGGTCTAGGATTTGCCCTCATCAGGCTCATACTTTCGCATATCTCTCATACTTCATGGCTAGATCCTGGGCTATTTCTGGATTGGATCATGTAGTAATGTGGCACCACACTGAAACAGTCAATTAAACCTGGTTTTGATCAATATTTTAGAGAATAATTCATGTTAGGTCTAGGTTAAGGCAGGGATTTGCTCTCATCAGGCTCATTCTTTCGCATATTTCTCATACTTGATGGCTAGATCCTGGGCTTTTTCTGGATTCCATCACGTAGTAATGAAGTGCAACACTGAAACAGTCAACTAAACTTCGTTTCCATCAATATTTTAGTGGACAACGCATGTTAGGTCTAGGTTAGGCCTGGGATTTGCCCTCATCCGGGTCATACTGTCGCAGTTTTAACATACTTGTTGAACGGATCCTGGGTTTTTTCTGGTTTGGTTCACGTAGTAATGTGGTACCACACTGAAACATTCAATTAAACCTGGTCTTGATAAATATTTTAGGGGATAAGGCATGTTAGGTTTGGGTTAGGTCTAGGATTTGCCCTCATCAGGCTCATACTTTCGCATATTTCTCATACTTCATGGCTAGATCCTGTGCTGTTTCTGGATTGTATCACGTAGTAATGTGGTTCCACACTGAAACATTCAATTAAACCTGGTCTTGATAAATATTTCAGAGGATAACGCATGTTAGGTCTGGGTTAGGTCTAGGATTTGACCTCATCAGACTCATACTTTCGCGTTTTTCACATACTTGTTGAACAGATCCTGGGTTTTTTCTGGTTTGGATCACGTAGTAGTGTGGTACCACACTGAAACAGTCCATTAAACCTGGTTGCGATCAATGTTTTAGAGGATAACGCATGTTAGGTCTGGGTTAGGTCTAGTATTTGCCCTCATCAGGCTCATTCTTTCGCATATTTCTCATACTTGATGGCTAGATCCTGGGCTTTTTCTGGATTGCATCACGTAATAATGTGGTACCACGCTGAAACAGTCAATTAAACCTGGTTTCGATCAATATGTTAGAGGATAACGCAAGTTAGGTCTGGGATAGGTCTAGGATTTGCCCTCATCAGGCTCTTACTTTCGCATATTTCACATACTTCATGGCTAGATCCTCGGCTTTTTCTGGATTGCATCACGTAGTAATGTGGTACCACACTGAAACAATCAATTAAACCTGGTCTTGATAAATATTTTAGAGGATAACGCAAGTTAAGTCTGGGATAGGTCTGGGATTTGACCTCACCAGACTCATACTTTCGCGTTTTTCACATACTTGTTGAACAGATCCTGGGTTTTTTCTGGTTTGGATCACGTAGTAGTGTGGTACCACACGGAAACAGTCCATTAAACCTGGTTGCGATCAATATTTTAGAAGATAACGCATGTTAGGTCTGGGTTAGGTCTAGGATTTGCCCTCATCAGGCTCATACTTTCGCATATTTCTCATACTTCATGGCTAGATCCTGGGCTATTTCTGGATTGGATCTCGTAGTAAAGTGGTACCACACTGAAACATTCAATGGAACCTGGTCTGGATAAATATTTTAGAGGATAACGCATGTTAGGTCTGGGTTAGGTCTAGGAATTGCCCTCATCAGGCTTATTCTTTCGCATATGTCTCATACATGATGGCTAGATCCTGGGCTTTTTCTTGATCGCATCACGTAGTAATGAAGTACAACACTGAAACAGTCACTTAAACCTGGTTTCCATCAATATCTTAGAGGACAACGCAAGTTAGGTCTGGGATAGGTCTGAAATTTGCCCTCATCAGGCTCATACTTTCGCGTTTTTCACATACTTGTTGAACAGATCCTGGGTTTTTTCTGGTTTGGATCACGTAGTAGTGTGGTACCACACTGAAACAGTCCATTAAACCTGGTTGCGGTCAATATTTTAGAGGATAACGCATGTTAGGTCTGGGTTAGCTCTAGGATTTGCCCTCATCAGGCTCATTGTTTCGCATATTTCTCAAACTTCATGGCTAGATCCTGGGCTTTTTCTGGATTGCATCACGCAGTAATGTGGTACCACACTGAAACATTCAATTAAACCTGGTCTTGATAAATATTTTAGAGGATAACGCATGTTAGGTCTGGGTTAGGTCAAGTATTTGCTCTCATCAGACACATACTTTCGCACCCTTCACATACTCGTTGACCAGATCCTGGGTTATTTTCTGGTTTGCATCACGTAGTAATGTGGTACCACACTGAAACATTCAATTAAACCTCGTCTTGATAAATATTTTAGAGGATAACGCATGTTAGGTCTGGGTTAGGTCTAGTATTTGCTCTCATCAGACTCATACTTTCGCACCCTTCACATACTCGTTGACCAGATCCTGGGTTATTTTCTGGTTTGGATCACATAGTAATATGGTACCACACTGAAACAGTCGATAAAACCAGGTTTCGGTCAATATTTTTGAAGATAACGCATGTTAGGTCTAGATTAGGCCTGGGATTTGCCCTCATCAGGGTCATACTGCCGCAGTTTTAACATACTTGTTGAACGGATCCTGGGTTTTTTCTGGTTTGGTTCACGTAGTAATGTGGTACCACACTGAAACATTCAATTAAACCTGGTCTTGATAAATATTTTAGAGGATAACGCATGTTAGGTTTGGGTTAGGTCTAGGATTTGCCCTCATTAGGCTCATACTTTCGCATATTTCTCAAACTTGATGGCTAGATCCTGGGCTGTTTCTGGATTGTATCACGTAGTAATGTGGTACCACGCTGAAACAGTCGACTAAACCTGGTTTCGATCAATATTTTAGAGGATAACGCAAGTTAAGTCTGGGATAGGTCTGGGATTTGACCTCATCAGACTCATACTTTCGCGTTTTTCACATACTTGTTGAACAGATCCTGGGTTTTTTCTGGTTTGGATCACGTAGTAGTGTGGTACCACACTGAAACAGTCCATTAAACCTGGTTGCGATCAATGTTTTAGAGGATAACGCATGTTAGGTCTGGGTTAGGTCTAGTATTTGCCCTCATCAGGCTCATTCTTTCGCATATTTCTCAAACTTGATGGCTAGATCCTGGGCTTTTTCTGGATTGCATCACGTAGTAATGTAGTACCACACTGAAACATTCAATTAAACCTGGTCTTGATAAATATTTCAGAGGATAACGCATGTTAGGTCTGGGTTAGGTCTAGGATTTGCACTCATCAGGCTCATACTTTCGCATATTTCTCATACTTCATGGCTAGATCCTGGGCTTTTTCTGGATTGCATCACGTAATAATGTGGTACCAGGCTGAAACAGTCAATTAAACCTGGTTTCGATCAATATGTTAGAGGATAACGCAAGTTAGGTCTGGGATAGGTCTAGGATTTGCCCTCATCAGGCTCTTACTTTCGCATATTTCTCATACTTCATGGCTAGATCCTGGGCTATTTCTGGATTGGATCTCGTAGTAAAGTGGTACCACACTGAAACATTCAATGGAACCTGGTCTGGATAAATATTTTAGAGGATAACGCATGTTAGGTCTGGGTTAGGTCTAGGATTTGCCCTCATCAGGCTCATTCTTTCGCATATTTCTCATACTTGATGGCTAGATCCTGGGCTTTTTCTGGATTGCATCACGTAATAATGTGGTACCACGCTGAAACAGTCAATTAAACCTGGTTTCGATCAATATGTTAGAGGATAACGCAAGTTAGGTCTGGGATAGGTCTGGGATTTGACCTCATCAGACTCATACTTTCGCGTTTTTCACATACTTGTTGAACAGATCCTGGGTTTTTTCTGGTTTGGATCACGTAGTAGTGTGGTACCACACGGAAACAGTCCATTAAACCTGGTTGCGATCAATATTTTAGAAGATAACGCATGTTAGGTCTGGGTTAGGTCTAGGATTTGCCCTCATCAGGCTCATACTTTCGCATATTTCTCATACCTCATGGCTAGATCCTGGGCTATTTCTGGATTGGATCTCGTAGTAAAGTGGTACCACACTGAAACATTCAATGGAACCTGGTCTGGATAAATATTTTAGAGGATAACGCATGTTAGGTCTGGGTTAGGTCTAGGAATTGCCCTCATCAGGCTTATTCTTTCGCATATGTCTCATACATGATGGCTAGATCCTGGGCTTTTTCTTGATCGCATCACGTAGTAATGAAGTACAACACTGAAACAGTCACTTAAACCTGGTTTCCATCAATATCTTAGAGGACAACGCAAGTTAGGTCTGGGATAGGTCTGAAATTTGCCCTCATCAGGCTCATACTTTCGCGTTTTTCACATACTTGTTGAACAGATCCTGGGTTTTTTCTGGTTTGGATCACGTAGTAGTGTGGTACCACACTGAAACAGTCCATTAAACCTGGTTGCGGTCAATATTTTAGAGGATAACGCATGTTAGGTCTGGGTTAGCTCTAGGATTTGCCCTCATCAGGCTCATTGTTTCGCATATTTCTCAAACTTCATGGCTAGATCCTGGGCTTTTTCTGGATTGCATCACGTAGTAATGTGGTACCACACTGAAACATTCAATTAAACCTCGTCTTGATAAATATTTTAGAGGATAACGCATGTTAGGTCTGGGTTAGGTCTAGTATTTGCTCTCATCAGACTCATACTTTCGCACCCTTCACATACTCGTTGACCAGATCCTGGGTTATTTTCTGGTTTGGATCACATAGTAATATGGTACCACACTGAAACAGTCGATTAAACCAGGTTTCGGTCAATATTTTTGAAGATAACGCATGTTAGGTCTAGATTAGGCCTGGGATTTTCACTCATCAGACTCATACTTTCGCATTCTTCACATACTCGTTGAACAGATCCTGGGTTATTTTCTGGTTTGGATCACATAGTAATGTGGTACCACACTGAAACAGTCGATTATACCAGGTTTCGATCAATATTTTTGAGGATAACGCATGTTAGGTCTAGGTTAGGCCTGGGATTTTCACTCATCAGGCTCATACTTTCGCATTCTTCGCATACTTGTTGTACGGATCCTGGGTTTTTTCTGGTTTGGATCACGTAGTAATGTGGGACCACACTGAAACAGTCAATTAAACCAGGTTTCGATCAATATTTTTGAGAATAATACATGTTAGGTCTAGGTTAGGTCTGGGATTTGCTCTCATCAGGCTCATTCTTTCGCATATTTCTCATAGTTGATGGCTAGATGCTGGGCTTTTTCTGGATTGCATCACGTAGTAATGAAGTACAACACAGAAACAGTCAATTAAACCTGGTTTCCATCAATATCTTAGAGGACAACGCAAGTTAGGTCTGGGATAGGTCTGGGATTTGCCCTCATCAGGCTCATACTTTCGCGTTTTTCACATACATGTTGAACAGATCCTGGGTTTTTTCTGGTTTGGATCACGTAGTAGTGTGGTACCACACTGAAACAGTCCATTAAACCTGGTTTGGATCAATATTTTAGAGGATAACGCATGTTAGGTCTAGGTTAGGTCGGGGATTTTCACTCATCAGACACATACTTTCGCATTCTTCACATACTTGTCGTACGGATCCCGGGTTTTTTCTGGTTTGGATCACGTAGTAATGTGGGACCACACTGAAACAGTCAATTAAACCTGGTTTCGATCAATATTTTTGAGAATTAGACATGTTAGGTCTAGGTTAGGTCTTGGATTTGCTCTCATCAGGCTCATTCTTTCGCATATTTCTCATACTTGATGGCTAGATGCTGGGCTTTTTCTGGATTGCATCACGTAGTAATGAAGTACAACACAGAAACAGTCAATTAAACCTGATTTCCATCAATGTCTTAGAGGACAACGCAAGTTAGGTCTGGGATAGGTCTGGGATTTGCCCTCATCAGGCTCATACTTTCGCGTTTTTCACATACATGTTGAACAGATCCTGGGTTTTTTCTGGTTTGGATCACGTAGTAGTGTGGTACCACACTGAAACAGTCCATTAAACCTGGTTTGGATCAATATTTTAGAGGATAACGCATGTTAGGTCTAGGTTAGTTCGGGGATTTTCACTCATCAGACTCATACTTTCGCATTCTTCACATACTTGTTGAACGGATCCTGGGTTTTTTCTGGTTTGGATCACGTAGTAATGTGGTACCACACTGAAACAGTCGATTAAACCTGGTTTCGATCAATATTTTAGAGGATAACGCATGTTAGGTCTAGGTTAGCCGTGGGATTTTCACTCATCAGACTCATACTTTTGCGTTTTTCACATACTTGTTGAACAGATCCTGGGTTTTTTCTGGTTTGGATCACGTAGTAGTGTGGTACCACACTGAAACAGTCCATTAAACCTGGTTTGGATCAATATTTTAGAGGATAACGCATGTTAGGTCTAGGTTAGGTCTGGGATTTTCACTCATCAGACTCATACTTTCGCATTCTTCACGTACTTGTTGTACGGATCCTGGGTTTTTTCTGGTTTGGATCACGTAGTAATGTGGGACCACACTGAAACATTCAATTAAACCTGGTTTCGATCAATATTTTTGAGAATAATACATGTTAGGTCTAGGTTAGGTCTGGGATTTGCTCTCATCAGGCTCATTCTTTCGCATATTTCTCATACTTGATGGCTAGATGCTGGGCTTTTTCAGGATTGCATCACGTAGTAATGAAGTACAACACAGAAACAGTCAATTAAACCTGGTTTCCATCAATATCTTAGAGGCCAACGCAAGTTAGGTCTGGGATAGGTCTGGGATTTGCCCTCATCAGGATCATACTTTCGCGTTTTTCACATACATGTTGAACAGATCCTGGGTTTTTTCTGATTTGGATCACGTAGTAGTATGGTACCACACTGAAACAGTCCATTAAACCTGGTTTGGATCAATATTTTAGAGGATAACGCATGTTAGGTCTAGGTTAGGTCTGGGATTTTCACTCATCAGACTCATACTTTCGCATTCTTCACATACTTGTTGAACGGATCCTGGGTTTTTTCTGGTTTGGATCACGTAGTAATGTGGTACCACACTGAAACAGTCGATTAAACCTGGTTTCGATCAATATTTTAGAGGAGAACGCATGTTAGGTCTAGGTTAGCCCTGGGATTTTCACTCATCAGACTCATACTTTTGCGTTTTTCACATACTTGTTGAACAGATCCTGGGTTTTTTCTGATTTGGATCACGTAGTAGTGTGGTACCACACTGAAACAGTCCATTAAACCTGGTTGCGGTCAATATTTTAGAGGATAACGCATGTTAGGTCTGGGTTAGCTCTAGGATTTGCCCTCATCAGGCTCATTCTTTCGCATATGTCTCAAACTTCATGGCTAGATCCTGGGCTTTTTCTGGATTGCATCACGTAGTAATGTGGTACCACACTGAAACATTCAATTAAACCTGGTCTTGATAAATATTTTAGAGGATAACGCATGTAAGGTCTGGGTTAGGTCTAGTATTTGCTCTCATCAGACTCATACTTTCGCATTCTTCACATACTTGTTGAACGGATCCTGGGTTTTTTCTTGTTTGGATCATGTAGTAATGTGGGACCACACTGAAACAGTCAATTAAACCTGGTTTCGATCAATATTTTAGAGAATAATTCATGTTAGGTCTAGGTTAGGTCTGGGATTTGCTCTTATCAGGATCATTCTTTCGCATATTTCTCATACTTGATGGCTAGATGCTGGGCTTTTTCAGGATTGCATCACGTAGTAATGAAGTACAACACAGAAACAGTCAATTAAACCTGGTTTCCATCAATATTTTAGAGGAGAACGCAAGTTAGGTCTGGGATAGATCTGGGATTCGTCCTAATCAGGCTCATACTTTCGCGTTTTTCACATACTTGTTGAACAGATCCTGGGTTTTTTCCGGTTTGGATCACGTAGTAATGTGGTACCACACTGAAACATTCAATTAAACCTGGTCTTGATAAATATTTTAGAGGATAACGCATGTTAGGTCTGGGTTAGGTCTAGTATTTGCTCTCATCAGACTCATACTTTCGCACCCTTCACATACTCGTTGACCAGATCCTGGGTTATTTTCTGGTTTGGATCACATAGTAATATGGTACCACACTGAAACAGTCGATTAAACCAGGTTTCGGTCAATATTTTTGAAGATAACGCATGTTAGGTCTAGATTAGGCCTGGGATTTTCACTCATCAGACTCATACTTTCGCATTCTTCACATACATGTTGAACAGATCCTGGGTTTTTTCTGGTTTGGATCACGTAGTAGTGTGGTACCACACTGAAACAGTCCATTAAACCTGGTTTGGATCAATATTTTAGAGGATAACGCATGTTAGGTCTAGGTTAGGTCGGGGATTTTCACTCATCAGACACATACTTTCGCATTCTTCACATACTTGTCGTACGGATCCCGGGTTTTTTCTGGTTTGGATCACGTAGTAATGTGGGACCACACTGAAACAGTCAATTAAACCTGGTTTCGATCAATATTTTTGAGAATTAGACATGTTAGGTCTAGGTTAGGTCTTGGATTTGCTCTCATCAGGCTCATTCTTTCGCATATTTCTCATACTTGATGGCTAGATGCTGGGCTTTTTCTGGATTGCATCACGTAGTAATGAAGTACAACACAGAAACAGTCAATTAAACCTGATTTCCATCAATGTCTTAGAGGACAACGCAAGTTAGGTCTGGGATAGGTCTGGGATTTGCCCTCATCAGGCTCATACTTTCGCGTTTTTCACATACATGTTGAACAGATCCTGGGTTTTTTCTGGTTTGGATCACGTAGTAGTGTGGTAGCACACTGAAACAGTCCATTAAACCTGGTTTGGATCAATATTTTAGAGGATAACGCATGTTAGGTCTAGGTTAGTTCGGGGATTTTCACTCATCAGACTCATACTTTCGCATTCTTCACATACTTGTTGAACGGATCCTGGGTTTTTTCTGGTTTGGATCACGTAGTAATGTGGTACCACACTGAAACAGTCGATTAAACCTGGTTTCGATCAATATTTTAGAGGATAACGCATGTTAGGTCTAGGTTAGCCGTGGGATTTTCACTCATCAGACTCATACTTTTGCGTTTTTCACATACTTGTTGAACAGATCCTGGGTTTTTTCTGGTTTGGATCACGTAGTAGTGTGGTACCACACTGAAACAGTCCATTAAACCTGGTTTGGATCAATATTTTAGAGGATAACGCATGTTAGGTCTAGGTTAGGTCTGGGATTTTCACTCATCAGACTCATACTTTCGCATTCTTCACATACTTGTTGTACGGATCCTGGGTTTTTTCTGGTTTGGATCACGTAGTAATGTGGGACCACACTGAAACATTCAATTAAACCTGGTTTCGATCAATATTTTTGAGAATAATACATGTTAGGTCTAGGTTAGGTCTGGGATTTGCTCTCATCAGGCTCATTCTTTCGCATATTTCTCATACTTGATGGCTAGATGCAGGGCTTTTTCTGGATGGTATCACGTAGTAATGAAGTACAACACAGAAACAGTCAATTAAACCTGGTTTCCTTCAATATCTTAGAGGACAACGCAAGTCAGGTCTGGGATAGGTCTGGGATTTGCCCTCATCAGGCTCCTACTTTCGCGTTTTTCACATACATGTTGAACAGATCCTTGGTTTTTTCTGGTGTGGATCACGTAGTAGTATGGTACCACACTGAAACAGTCCATTAAACCTGGTTTGGATCAATATTTTAGAGGATAACGCATGTTAGGTCTAGGTTAGGTCTGGGATTTGCACTCATCAGGCTCATTCTTTCGCATATTTCTCATACTTGATGGCTAGATGCTGGGCTTTTTCTGGATGGTATCACGTAGTAATGAAGTACAACACAGAAACAGTCAATTAAACCTGGTTTCCATGAATATTTTAGAGGACAACGCAAGTTAGGTCTGGGATAGATCTGGGATTCGCCCTAATCAGGCTCATACTTTCGCGTTTTTCACATACTTGTTGAACAGATCCTGGGTTTTTTCCGGTTTGGATCACGTAGTAATGTGGTACCACACTGAAACTGTCGATTAAACCTGGTTTCGATCAATTTTTTAGAGGATAACGCATGTTAGGTCTGGAATAGGTCTGGGATTTGACCTCGTCAGACTCATTCTTTCGCACCCTTCACATACTCGTTGATCAGATCCTGGGTTATTTTCTGGTTTGGATCACATAGTAATATGGTACCACACTGAAACAGTCGATTAAACCAGGTTTCGGTCAATAATTTTGAAGATGACGCATGTTAGGTCTAGATTAGGCCTGGGATTTTCACTCATCAGACTCATACTTTCGCATTCTTCACATACTCGTTGAACAGATCCTGGGTTATTTTCTGGTTTGGATCACATAGTAATGTGGTACCACACTGAAACAGTCGATTATACCATGTTTCGATCAATATTTTTGAGGATAACGCATGTTAGGTCTAGGTTAGGCCTGGGATTTTCACTCATCAGGCTCATTCTTTCGCATATTTCTCATACTTGATGGCTAGATGCTGGGCTTTTTCAGGATTGCATCACGTAGTAATGAAGTACAACACAGAAACAGTCAATTAAACCTGGTTTCCGTCAATATCTTAGAGGACAACGCAAGTTAGGTCTGGGATAGGTCTGGGATTTGCCCTCATCAGGCTCATACTTTCGCGTTTTTCACATACATGTTGAACAGATCCTGGGTTTTTTCTGATTTGGATCACGTAGTAGTATGGTACCACACAGAAACAGTCCATTAAACCTGGTTTGGATCAATATTTTAGAGGATAACGCATGTTAGGTCTAGGTTAGGTCGGGGATTTTCACTCATCAGACTCATACTTTCGCATTCTTCACATACTTGTTGAACAGATCCTGGGTTTTTTCTGATTTGGATCACGTAGTAGTGTAGTACCACACTGAAACAGTCCATTAAACCTGGTTGCGGTCAATATTTTAGAGGATAACGCATGTTAGGTCTGGGTTAGCTCTAGGATTTGCCCTCATCAGGCTCATTCTTTCGCATATGTCTCAAACTTCATGGCTAGATCCTGGGCTTTTTCTGGATTGCATCACGTAGTAATGTGGTACCACACTGAAACATTCAATTAAACCTGGTCTTGATAAATATTTTAGAGGATAACGCATGTAAGGTCTAGGTTAGGTCTGGGATTTTCACTCATCAGACTCATACTTTCGCATTCTTCACAAACTTGTTGAACGGATCCTGGGTTTTTTCTGGTTTGGATCACGTAGTAGTGTGGTACCGCACTGAAACAGTCCATTAAACCTGGTTTGGATCAATATTTTAGAGGATAACGCATGTTAGGTCTAGGTTAGTTCGGGGATTTTCACTCATCAGACTCATACTTTCGCATTCTTCGCATACTTGTTGTACGGATCCTGGGTTTTTTCTGCTTTGGATCACGTAGTAATGTGGGACCACACTGAAACAGTCAATTAAACCAGGTTTCGATCAATATTTTTGAGAATAATACATGTTAGGTCTAGGTTAGGTCTGGGATTTGCTCTCATCAGGCTCATTCTTTCGCATATTTCTCATACTTGATGGCTAGATGCTGGGCTTTTTCAGGATTGCATCACGTAGTAATGAAGTACAACACAGAAACAGTCAATTAAACCTGGTTTCCATCAATATCTTAGAGGACAACGCAAGTTAGGTCTAGGTTAGGTCTGGGATTTTCACTCACCAGACTCATACTTTCGCATTCTTCACAAACTTGTTGAACGGATCCTGGGTTTTTTCTGGTTTGGATCACGTAGTAGTGTGGTACCGCACTGAAACAGTCCATTAAACCTGGTTTGGATCAATATTTTAGAGGATAACGCATGTTAGGTCTAGGTTAGTTCGGGGATTTTCACTCATCAGACTCATACTTTCGCCTTCTTCACATACTTGTTGACCGGATCCTGGGTTTTTTCTGGTTTGGATCACGTAGTAATGTGGTACCACACTGAAGCAGTCGATTAAACCTGGTTTCGATCAATATTTTAGAGGATAACGCATGTTAGGTCTAGGTTAGCCCTGGGATTTTCACTCATCAGACTCATACTTTTGCGTTTTTCACATACTTGTTGAACAGATCCTGGGTTTTTTCTGGTTTGGATCACGTAGTAGTGTGGTACCACACTGAAACAGTCCATTAAACCTGGTTTGGATCAATATTTTAGAGGATAACGCATGTTAGGTCTAGGTTAGGTCTGGGATTTTCACTCATCAGACTCATACTTTCGCATTCTTCACATAGTTGTTGAACAGATCCTGGGTTTTTTCTGGTGTGGATCACGTAGTAGTATGGTACCACACTGAAACAGTCCATTAAACCTGGTTTGGATCAATATTTTAGAGGATAACGCATGTTAGGTCTAGGTTAGGTCTGGGATTAGCTCTCATCAGGCTCATTCTTTCGCATATTTCTCATACTTGATGGCTAGATGCTGGGCTTTTTCTGGATGGTATCACGTAGTAATGAAGTACAACACAGAAACAGTCAATTAAACCTGGTTTCCATCAATATCTTAGAGGACAACGCACATCAGGTCTGGGATAGGTCTGGGATTTGCCCTCATCAGGCTCATACTTTCGCGTTTTTCACATACATGTTGAACAGATCCTGGGTTTTTTCTGGTTTGGATCACGTAGTAGTATGGTACCACACTGAAACAGTCCATTAAACCTGGTTTGGATCAATATTTTAGAGGATAACGCATGTTAGGTCTAGGTTAGGTCTGGGATTTTCACTCATCAGACTCATACTTTCGCATTCTTCACATACTTGTTGAACGGATCCTGGGTTTTTTCTGGTTTGGATCACGTAGTAATGTGGTACCACACTGAAACAGTCGATTAAACCTGGTTTCGATCAATATTTTAGAGGATAACGCATGTTAGGTCTAGGTTAGCCCTGGGATTTTCACTCATCAGACTCATACTTTTGCGTTTTTCACATACTTGTTGAACAGATCCTGGGTTTTTTCTGGTTTGGATCACGTAGTAGTGTGGTACCACACTGAAACAGTCCATTAAACCTGGTTTGGATCAATATTTTAGAGGATAACGCATGTTAGGTCTAGGTTAGGTCTGGGATTTTCACTCATCAGACTCATACTTTCGCATTCTTCACATAGTTGTTGAACAGATCCTGGGTTTTTTCTGGTTTGGATCACGTAGTAGTGTGGTACCACACGGAAACAGTCCATTAAACCTGGTTGCGATCAATATTTTAGAGGATAACGCATGTTAGGTCTGGGTTAGGTCTAGTATTTGCCCTCATCAGGCTCATTCTTTCGCATATTTCTCAAACTTGATGGCTAGATCCTGGGCTTTTTCTGGATTGCATCACGTAGTAATGTGGTACCACACTGAAACATTCAATTAAACCTGGTCTTGATAAATATTTTAGAAGATAACGCATGTTAGGTCTGGGTTAGGTCTAGGAATTGCCCTCATCAGGCTTATTCTTTCGCATATGTCTCATACATGATGGCTAGATCCTGGGCTTTTTCTTGATCGCATCACGTAGTAATGAAGTACAACACTGAAACAGTCACTTAAACCTGGTTTCCATCAATATCTTAGAGGACAACGCAAGTTAGGTCTGGGATAGGACTGAAATTTGCCCTCATCAGGCTCATACTTTCGCGTTTTTCACATACTTGTTGAACAGATCCTGGGTTTTTTCTGGTTTGGATCACGTAGTAGTGTGGTACCACACTGAAACAGTCCATTAAACCTGGTTGCGGTCAATATTTTAGAGGATAACGCATGTTAGGTCTGGGTTAGCTCTAGGATTTGCCCTCATCAGGCTCATTCTTTCGCATATTTCTCAAACTTCATGGCTAGATCCTGGGCTTTTTCTGGATTGCATCACGTAGTAATGTGGTACCACACTGAAACATTCAATTAAACCTGGTCTTGATAAATATTTTAGAGGATAACGCATGTTAGGTCTGGGTTAGGTCTAGTATTTGCTCTCATCAGACTCATACTTTCGCACCCTTCACATACTCGTTGACCAGATCCTGGGTTATTTTCTGGTTTGGATCACATAGTAATATGGTACCACACTGAAACAGTCGATTAAACCAGGTTTCGGTCAATATTTTTGAAGATAACGCATGTTAGGTCTAGATTAGGCCTGGGATTTTCACTCATCAGACTCATACTTTCGCATTCTTCACATACTTGTCGTACGGATCCCGGGTTTTTTCTGGTTTGGATCACGTAGTAATGTGGGACCACACTGAAACAGTCAATTAAACCTGGTTTCGATCAATATTTTTGAGAATTAGACATGTTAGGTCTAGGTTAGGTCTTGGATTTGCTCTCATCAGGCTCATTCTTTCGCATATTTCTCATACTTGATGGCTAGATGCTGGGCTTTTTCTGGATTGCATCACGTAGTAATGAAGTACAACACAGAAACAGTCAATTAAACCTGGTTTCCATCAATATCTTAGAGGACAACGCAAGTTAGGTCTGGGATAGGTCTGGGATTTGCCCTCATCAGGCTCATACTTTCGCGTTTTTCACATACCTGTTGAACAGATCCTGGGTTTTTTCTGGTTTGGATCACGTAGTAGTGTGGTACCACACTGAAACAGTCCATTAAACCTGGTTTGGATCAATATTTTAGAGGATAACGCATGTTAGGTCTAGGTTAGGTCGGGGATTTTCACTCATCAGACACATACTTTCGCATTCTTCACATACTTGTCGTACGGATCCCGGGTTTTTTCTGGTTTGGATCACGTAGTAGTGTGGTACCACACTGAAACAGTCCATTAAACCTGGTTTGGATCAATATTTTAGAGGATAACGCATGTTAGGTCTAGGTTAGGTCTGGGATTTGCTCTCATCAGGCTCATTCTTTCGCATATTTCTCATACTTGATGGCTAGATGCTGGGCTTTTTCTGGATGGTATCACGTAGTAATGAAGTACAACACAGAAACAGTCAATTAAACCTGGTTTCCATCAATATCTTAGAGGACAACGCACATCAGGTCTGGGATAGGTCTGGGATTTGCCCTCATCAGGCTCATACTTTCGCGTTTTTCACATACCTGTTGAACAGATCCTGGGTTTTTTCTGGTTTGGATCACGTAGTAGTGTGGTACCACACTGAAACAGTCAATTAAACCTGGTTTCCATCAATATCTTAGAGGACAACGCACATCAGGTCTGGGATAGGTCTGGGATTTGCCCTCATCAGGCTCATACTTTCGCGTTTTTCACATACATGTTGAACAGATCCTGGGTTTTTTCTGGTTTGGATCACGTAGTAGTATGGTACCACACTGAAACAGTCCATTAAACCTGGTTTGGATCAATATTTTAGAGGATAACGCATGTTAGGTCTAGGTTAGGTCTGGGATTTTCACTCATCAGACTCATACTTTCGCATTCTTCACATACTTGTTGAACGGATCCTGGGTTTTTTCTGGTTTGGATCACGTAGTAATGTGGTACCACACTGAAACAGTCGATTAAACCTGGTTTCGATCAATATTTTAGAGGATAACGCATGTTAGGTCTAGGTTAGCCCTGGGATTTTCACTCATCAGACTCATACTTTTGCGTTTTTCACATACTTGTTGAACAGATCCTGGGTTTTTTCTGGTTTGGATCACGTAGTAGTGTGGTACCACACTGAAACAGTCCATTAAACCTGGTTTGGATCAATATTTTAGAGGATAACGCATGTTAGGTCTAGGTTAGGTCTGGGATTTTCACTCATCAGACTCATACTTTCGCATTCTTCACATAGTTGTTGAACAGATCCTGGGTTTTTTCTGGTTTGGATCACGTAGTAGTGTGGTACCACACGGAAACAGTCCATTAAACCTGGTTGCGATCAATATTTTAGAGGATAACGCATGTTAGGTCTGGGTTAGGTCTAGTATTTGCCCTCATCAGGCTCATTCTTTCGCATATTTCTCAAACTTGATGGCTAGATCCTGGGCTTTTTCTGGATTGCATCACGTAGTAATGTGGTACCACACTGAAACATTCAATTAAACCTGGTCTTGATAAATATTTTAGAAGATAACGCATGTTAGGTCTGGGTTAGGTCTAGGAATTGCCCTCATCAGGCTTATTCTTTCGCATATGTCTCATACATGATGGCTAGATCCTGGGCTTTTTCTTGATCGCATCACGTAGTAATGAAGTACAACACTGAAACAGTCACTTAAACCTGGTTTCCATCAATATCTTAGAGGACAACGCAAGTTAGGTCTGGGATAGGACTGAAATTTGCCCTCATCAGGCTCATACTTTCGCGTTTTTCACATACTTGTTGAACAGATCCTGGGTTTTTTCTGGTTTGGATCACGTAGTAGTGTGGTACCACACTGAAACAGTCCATTAAACCTGGTTGCGGTCAATATTTTAGAGGATAACGCATGTTAGGTCTGGGTTAGCTCTAGGATTTGCCCTCATCAGGCTCATTCTTTCGCATATTTCTCAAACTTCATGGCTAGATCCTGGGCTTTTTCTGGATTGCATCACGTAGTAATGTGGTACCACACTGAAACATTCAATTAAACCTGGTCTTGATAAATATTTTAGAGGATAACGCATGTTAGGTCTGGGTTAGGTCTAGTATTTGCTCTCATCAGACTCATACTTTCGCACCCTTCACATACTCGTTGACCAGATCCTGGGTTATTTTCTGGTTTGGATCACATAGTAATATGGTACCACACTGAAACAGTCGATTAAACCAGGTTTCGGTCAATATTTTTGAAGATAACGCATGTTAGGTCTAGATTAGGCCTGGGATTTTCACTCATCAGACTCATACTTTCGCATTCTTCACATACTCGTTGAACAGATCCTGGGTTATTTTCTGGTTTGGATCACATAGTAATGTGGTACCACACTGAAACAGTCGATTATACCAGGTTTCGATCAATATTTTTGAGGATAACGCATGTTAGGTCTAGGTTAGGCCTGGGATTTTCACTCATCAGGCTCATACTTTCGCATTCTTCGCATACTTGTTGTACGGATCCTGGGTTTTTTCTGGTTTGGATCACGTAGTAATGTGGGACCACACTGAAACAGTCAATTAAACCAGGTTTCGATCAATATTTTTGAGAATAATACATGTTAGGTCTAGGTTAGGTCTGGGATTTGCTCTCATCAGGCTCATTCTTTCGCATATTTCTCATACTTGATGGCTAGATGCTGGGCTTTTTCTGGATTGCATCACGTAGTAATGAAGTACAACACAGAAACAGTCAATTAAACCTGGTTTCCATCAATATCTTAGAGGACAACGCAAGTTAGGTCTGGGATAGGTCTGGGATTTGCCCTCATCAGGCTCATACTTTCGCGTTTTTCACATACCTGTTGAACAGATCCTGGGTTTTTTCTGGTTTGGATCACGTAGTAGTGTGGTACCACACTGAAACAGTCCATTAAACCTGGTTTGGATCAATATTTTAGAGGATAACGCATGTTAGGTCTAGGTTAGGTCGGGGATTTTCACTCATCAGACACATACTTTCGCATTCTTCACATACTTGTCGTACGGATCCCGGGTTTTTTCTGGTTTGGATCACGTAGTAATGTGGGACCACACTGAAACAGTCAATTAAACCTGGTTTCGATCAATATTTTTGAGAATTAGACATGTTAGGTCTAGGTTAGGTCTTGGATTTGCTCTCATCAGGCTCATTCTTTCGCATATTTCTCATACTTGATGGCTAGATGCTGGGCTTTTTCTGGATTGCATCACGTAGTAATGAAGTACAACACAGAAACAGTCAATTAAACCTGATTTCCATCAATGTCTTAGAGGACAACGCAAGTTAGGTCTGGGAAAGGTCTGGGATTTGCCCTCATCAGGCTCATACTTTCGCGTTTTTCACATACATGTTGAACAGATCCTGGGTTTTTTCTGGTTTGGATCACGTAGTAGTGTGGTACCACACTGAAACAGTCCATTAAACCTGGTTTGGATCAATATTTTAGAGGATAACGCATGTTAGGTCTAGGTTAGTTCGGGGATTTTCACTCATCAGACTCATACTTTCGCATTCTTCACATACTTGTTGAACGGATCCTGGGTTTTTTCTGGTTTGGATCACGTAGTAATGTGGTACCACACTGAAACAGTCGATTAAACCTGGTTTCGATCAATATTTTAGAGGATAACGCATGTTAGGTCTAGGTTAGCCGTGGGATTTTCACTCATCAGACTCATACTTTTGCGTTTTTCACATACTTGTTGAACAGATCCTGGGTTTTTTCTGGTTTGGATCACGTAGTAGTGTGGTACCACACTGAAACAGTCCATTAAACCTGGTTTGGATCAATATTTTAGAGGATAACGCATGTTAGGTCTAGGTTAGGTCTGGGATTTTCACTCATCAGACTCATACTTTCGCATTCTTCACATACTTGTTGTACGGATCCTGGGTTTTTTCTGGTTTGGATCACGTAGTAATGTGGTACCACACTGAAACAGTCGATTAAACCTGGTTTCGATCAATATTTTTGAGAACTAGACATGTTAGGTCTAGGTTAGGTCTTGGATTTGCTCTCATCAGGCTCATTCTTTCGCATATTTCTCATACTTGATGGCTAGATGCTGGGCTTTTTCTGGATTGCATCACGTAGTAATGAAGTACAACACAGAAACAGTCAATTAAACCTGATTTCCATCAATGTCTTAGAGGACAACGCAAGTTAGGTCTGGGATAGGTCTGGGATTTGCCCTCATCAGGCTCATACTTTCGCGTTTTTCACATACATGTTGAACAGATCCTGGGTTTTTTCTGGTTTGGATCACGTAGTAGTGTGGTACCACACTGAAACAGTCCATTAAACCTGGTTTGGATCAATATTTTAGAGGATAACGCAGGTTAGGTCTAGGTTAGTTCGGGGATTTTCACTCATCAGACTCATACTTTCGCATTCTTCACATACTTGTTGAACGGATCCTGGGTTTTTTCTGGTTTGGATCACGTAGTAATGTGGTACCACACTGAAACAGTCGATTAAACCTGGTTTCGATCAATATTTTAGAGGATAACGCATGTTAGGTCTAGGTTAGCCGTGGGATTTTCACTCATCAGACTCATACTTTTGCGTTTTTCACATACTTGTTGAACAGATCCTGGGTTTTTTCTGGTTTGGATCACGTAGTAGTGTGGTACCACACTGAAACAGTCCATTAAACCTGGTTTGGATCAATATTTTAGAGGATAACGCATGTTAGGTCTAGGTTAGGTCTGGGATTTTCACTCATCAGACTCATACTTTCGCATTCTTCACATACTTGTTGTACGGATCCTGGGTTTTTTCTGGTTTGGATCACGTAGTAATGTGGTACCACACTGAAACAGTCGATTAAACCTGGTTTCGATCAATATTTTAGAGGATAACGCATGTTAGGTCTAGGTTAGTTCGGGGATTTTCACTCATCAGACTCATACTTTCGCATTCTTCACATACTTGTTGAACGGATCCAGGGTTTTTTCTGGTTTGGATCACGTAGTAATGTGGTACCACACTGAAACAGTCGATTAAACCTGGTTTCGATCAATATTTTAGAGGATAACGCATGTTAGGTCTAGGTTAGCCCTGGGATTTTCACTCATCAGACTCATACTTTTGCGTTTTTCACATACTTGTTGAACAGATCCTGGGTTTTTTCTGGTTTGGATCACGTAGTAGTGTGGTACCACACTTAAACAGTCCATTAAACCTGGTTTGGATCAATATTTTAGAGGATAACGCATGTTAGGTCTGGGTTAGGTCTAGGAATTGCCCTCATCAGGCTTATTCTTTCGCATATGTCTCATACATGATGGCTAGATCCTGGGCTTTTTCTTGATCGCATCACGTAGTAATGAAGTACAACACTGAAACAGTCACTTAAACCTGGTTTCCATCAATATCTTAGAGGACAACGCAAGTTAGGTCTGGGATAGGACTGAAATTTGCCCTCATCAGGCTCATACTTTCGCGTTTTTCACATACTTGTTGAACAGATCCTGGGTTTTTTCTGGTTTGGATCACGTAGTAGTGTGGTACCACACTGAAACAGTCCATTAAACCTGGTTGCGGTCAATATTTTAGAGGATAACGCATGTTAGGTCTGGGTTAGCTCTAGGATTTGCCCTCATCAGGCTCATTCTTTCGCATATTTCTCAAACTTCATGGCTAGATCCTGGGCTTTTTCTGGATTGCATCACGTAGTAATGTGGTACCACACTGAAACATTCAATTAAACCTGGTCTTGATAAATATTTTAGAGGATAACGCATGTTAGGTCTAGGTTAGGCCTGGGATTTTCACTCATCAGGCTCATACTTTCGCATTCTTCGCATACTTGTTGTACGGATCCTGGGTTTTTTCTGGTTTGGATCACGTAGTAATGTGGGACCACACTGAAACAGTCAATTAAACCAGGTTTCGATCAATATTTTTCAGAATAATACATGTTAGGTCTAGGTTAGGTCTGGGATTTGCTCTCATCAGGCTCATTCTTTCGCATATTTCTCATACTTGATGGCTAGATGCTGGGCTTTTTCTGGATTGCATCACGTAGTAATGAAGTACAACACAGAAACAGTCAATTAAACCTGGTTTCCATCAATATCTTAGAGGACAACGCAAGTTAGGTCTGGGATAGGTCTGGGATTTGCCCTCATCAGGCTCATACTTTCGCGTTTTTCACATACCTGTTGAACAGATCCTGGGTTTTTTCTGGTTTGGATCACGTAGTAGTGTGGTACCACACTGAAACAGTCCATTAAACCTGGTTTGGATCAATATTTTAGAGGATAACGCATGTTAGGTCTAGGTTAGTTCGGGGATTTTCACTCATCAGACTCATACTTTCGCATTCTTCACATACTTGTTGAACGGATCCTGGGTTTTTTCTGGTTTGGATCACGTAGTAATGTGGTACCACACTGAAACAGTCGATTAAACCTGGTTTCGATCAATATTTTAGAGGATAACGCATGTTAGGTCTAGGTTAGCCGTGGGATTTTCACTCATCAGACTCATACTTTTGCGTTTTTCACATACTTGTTGAACAGATCCTGGGTTTTTTCTGGTGTGGATCACGTAGTAGTGTGGTACCACACTGAAACAGTCCATTAAACCTGGTTTCCATCAATATCTTCGAGGACAACGCAAGTCAGGTCTGGGATAGGTCTGGGATTTGCCCTCATCAGGCTCCTACTTTCGCGTTTTTCACATACATGTTGAACAGATCCTGGGTTTTTTCTGGTGTGGATCACGTAGTAGTATGGTACCACACTGAAACAGTCCATTAAACCTGGTTTGGATCAATATTTTAGAGGATAACGCATGTTAGGTCTAGGTTAGGTCCGGGATTTGCTCTCATCAGGCTCATTCTTTCGCATATTTCTCATACTTGATGGCTAGATGCTGGGCTTTTTCTGGATGGTATCACGTAGTAATGAAGTACATCACAGAAACAGTCAATTAAACCTGGTTTCCATCAATATCTTAGAGGACAACGCACATCAGGTCTGGGATAGGTCTGGGATTTGCCCTCATCAGGCTCATACTTTCGCGTTTTTCACATACATGTTGAACAGATCCTGGGTTTTTTCTGGTTTGGATCACGTAGTAGTATGGTACCACACTGAAACAGTCCATTAAACCTGGTTTGGATCAATATTTTAGAGGATAACGCATGTTAGGTCTAGGTTAGGTCTGGGATTTTCACTCATCAGACTCATACTTTCGCATTCTTCACATACTTGTTGAACGGATCCTGGGTTTTTTCTGGTTTGGATCACGTAGTAATGTGGTACCACACTGAAACAGTCGATTAAACCTGGTTTCGATCAATATTTTAGAGGAGAACGCATGTTAGGTCTAGGTTAGCCCTGGGATTTTCACTCATCAGACTCATACTTTTGCGTTTTTCACATACTTGTTGAACAGATCCTGGGTTTTTTCTGATTTGGATCACGTAGTAGTGTGGTACCACACTGAAACAGTCCATTAAACCTGGTTGCGGTCAATATTTTAGAGGGTAACGCATGTTAGGTCTGGGTTAGCTCTAGGATTTGCCCTCATCAGGCTCATTCTTTCGCATAATTCTCAAACTTCATGGCTAGATCCTGGGCTTTTTCTGGATTGCATCACGTAGTAATGTGGTACCACACTGAAACATTCAATTAAACCTGGTCTTGATAAATATTTTAGAGGATAACGCATGTAAGGTCTGGGTTAGGTCTAGTATTTGCTCTCATCAGACTCATACTTTCGCATTCTTCACATACTTGTTGAACGGATCCTGGGTTTTTTCTGGTTTGGATCATGTAGTAATGTGGGACCACACTGAAACAGTCAATTAAACCTGGTTTCGATCAATATTTTAGAGAATAATTCATGTTAGGTCTAGGTTAGGTCTGGGATTTGCTCTTATCAGGATCATTCTTTCGCATATTTCTCATACTTGATGGCTAGATGCTGGGCTTTTTCAGGATTGCATCACGTAGTAATGAAGTACAACACAGAAACAGTCAATTAAACCTGGTTTCCATCAATATCTTAGAGGACAACGCAAGTTAGGTCTGGGATAGGTCTGGGATTTGCCCTCATCAGGCTCATACTTTCGCGTTTTTCACATACCTGTTGAACAGATCCTGGGTTTTTTCTGGTTTGGATCACGTAGTAGTGTGGTACCACACTGAAACAGTCCATTAAACCTGGTTTGGATCAATATTTTAGAGGATAACGCATGTTAGGTCTAGGTTAGTTCGGGGATTTTCACTCATCAGACTCATACTTTCGCATTCTTCACATACTTGTTGAACGGATCCTGGGTTTTTTCTGGTTTGGATCACGTAGTAATGTGGTACCACACTGAAACAGTCGATTAAACCTGGTTTCGATCAATATTTTAGAGGATAACGCATGTTAGGTCTAGGTTAGCCGTGGGATTTTCACTCATCAGACTCATACTTTTGCGTTTTTCACATACTTGTTGAACAGATCCTGGGTTTTTTCTGGTGTGGATCACGTAGTAGTGTGGTACCACACTGAAACAGTCCATTAAACCTGGTTTCCATCAATATCTTCGAGGACAACGCAAGTCAGGTCTGGGATAGGTCTGGGATTTGCCCTCATCAGGCTCCTACTTTCGCGTTTTTCACATACATGTTGAACAGATCCTGGGTTTTTTCTGGTGTGGATCACGTAGTAGTATGGTACCACACTGAAACAGTCCATTAAACCTGGTTTGGATCAATATTTTAGAGGATAACGCATGTTAGGTCTAGGTTAGGTCCGGGATTTGCTCTCATCAGGCTCATTCTTTCGCATATTTCTCATACTTGATGGCTAGATGCTGGGCTTTTTCTGGATGGTATCACGTAGTAATGAAGTACATCACAGAAACAGTCAATTAAACCTGGTTTCCATCAATATCTTAGAGGACAACGCACATCAGGTCTGGGATAGGTCTGGGATTTGCCCTCATCAGGCTCATACTTTCGCGTTTTTCACATACATGTTGAACAGATCCTGGGTTTTTTCTGGTTTGGATCACGTAGTAGTATGGTACCACACTGAAACAGTCCATTAAACCTGGTTTGGATCAATATTTTAGAGGATAACGCATGTTAGGTCTAGGTTAGGTCTGGGATTTTCACTCATCAGACTCATACTTTCGCATTCTTCACATACTTGTTGAACGGATCCTGGGTTTTTTCTGGTTTGGATCACGTAGTAATGTGGTACCACACTGAAACAGTCGATTAAACCTGGTTTCGATCAATATTTTAGAGGAGAACGCATGTTAGGTCTAGGTTAGCCCTGGGATTTTCACTCATCAGACTCATACTTTTGCGTTTTTCACATACTTGTTGAACAGATCCTGGGTTTTTTCTGATTTGGATCACGTAGTAGTGTGGTACCACACTGAAACAGTCCATTAAACCTGGTTGCGGTCAATATTTTAGAGGGTAACGCATGTTAGGTCTGGGTTAGCTCTAGGATTTGCCCTCATCAGGCTCATTCTTTCGCATAATTCTCAAACTTCATGGCTAGATCCTGGGCTTTTTCTGGATTGCATCACGTAGTAATGTGGTACCACACTGAAACATTCAATTAAACCTGGTCTTGATAAATATTTTAGAGGATAACGCATGTAAGGTCTGGGTTAGGTCTAGTATTTGCTCTCATCAGACTCATACTTTCGCATTCTTCACATACTTGTTGAACGGATCCTGGGTTTTTTCTGGTTTGGATCATGTAGTAATGTGGGACCACACTGAAACAGTCAATTAAACCTGGTTTCGATCAATATTTTAGAGAATAATTCATGTTAGGTCTAGGTTAGGTCTGGGATTTGCTCTTATCAGGATCATTCTTTCGCATATTTCTCATACTTGATGGCTAGATGCTGGGCTTTTTCAGGATTGCATCACGTAGTAATGAAGTACAACACAGAAACAGTCAATTAAACCTGGTTTCCATCAATATCTTAGAGGACAACGCAAGTTAGGTCTGGGATAGGTCTGGGATTTGCCCTCATCAGACTCATACTTTCGCATTCTTCACATACTTGTTGAACGGATCCTGGGTTTTTTCTGGTTTGGATCACGTAGTAATGTGGTACCACACTGAAACAGTCGATTAAACCTGGTTTCGATCAATATTTTAGAGGATAACGCATGTTAGGTCTAGGTTAGCCCTGGGATTTTCACTCATCAGACTCATACTTTTGCGTTTTTCACATACTTGTTGAACAGATCCTGGGTTTTTTCTGGTTTGGATCACGTAGTAGTGTGGTACCACACTGAAACAGTCCATTAAACCTGGTTTGGATCAATATTTTAGAGGATAACGCATGTTAGGTCTAGGTTAGGTCTGGGATTTTCACTCATCAGACTCATACTTTCGCGTTTTTCACATACATGTTGAACAGATCCTGGGTTTTTTCTGGTGTGGATCACGTAGTAGTATGGTACCACACTGAAACAGTCCATTAAACCTGGTTTGGATCAATATTTTTGAGAATAATACATGTTAGGTCTAGGTTAGGTCTGGGATTTGCTCTCATCAGGCTCATTCTTTCGCATATTTCTCATACATGATGGCTAGATGCTGGGCTTTTTCTGGATGGTATCACGTAGTAATGAAGTACAACACAGAAACAGTCAATTAAACCTGGTTTCCATCAATATCTTAGAGGACAACGCAAGTCAGGTCTGGGATAGGTCTGGGATTTGCCCTCACAGGCTCCTACTTTCGCGTTTTTCACATACATGTTGAACAGATCCTGGGTTTTTTCTGGTGTGGATCACGTAGTAGTATGTTACCACACTGAAACAGTCCATTAAACCTGGTTTGGATCAATATTTTAGAGGATAACGCATGTTAGGTCTAGGTTAGGTCTGGGATTTGCTCTCATCAGGCTCATTCTTTCGCATATTTCTCATACTTGATGGCTAGATGCTGGGCTTTTTCTGGATGGTATCACGTAGTAATGAAGTACAACACAGAAACAGTCAATTAAACCTGGTTTCCATCAATATCTTAGAGGACAACGCACATCAGGTCTGGGATAGGTCTGGGATTTGCCCTCATCAGGCTCATACTTTCGCGTTTTTCACATACATGTTGAACAGATCCTGGGTTTTTTCTGATTTGGATCACGTAGTAGTATGGAACCACACTGAAACAGTCCATTAAACCTGGTTTGGATCAATATTTTAGAGGATAACGCATGTTAGGTCTAGGTTAGTTCTGGGATTTTCACTCATCAGACTCATACTTTCGCATTCTTCACATACTTGTTGAACGGATCCTGGGTTTTTTCTGGTTTGGATCTCGTAGTAGTGTGGTACCGCACTGAAACAGTCCATTAAACCTGGTTTGGATCAATATTTTAGAGGATAACGCATGTTAGGTCTAGGTTAGTTCGGGGATTTTCACTCATCAGACTCATACTTTCGCATTCTTCACATACTTGTTGACCGGATCCTGGGTTTATTCTGGTTTGGATCACGTAGTAATGTGGTACCACACTGAAGCAGTCGATTAAACCTGGTTTCGATCAATATTTTAGAGGATAACGCATGTTAGGTCTAGGTTAGCCCTGGGATTTTCACTCATCAGACTCATACTTTTGTGTTTTTCACATACTTGTTGAACAGATCCTGGGTTTTTTCTGGTTTGGATCACGTAGTAGTGTGGTACCACACTGAAACAGTCCGTTAAACCTGGTTTGGATCAATATTTTAGAGGATAACGCATGTTAGGTCTAGGTTAGGTCTGGGATTTTCACTCATCAGACTCATACTTTCGCATTCTTCACATACTTGTTGTACGGATCCTGGGTTTTTTCTGGTTTGGATCACGTAGTAATGTGGGACCACACTGAAACAGTCAATTAAACCTGGTTTCGATCAATATTTTTGAGAATAATACATGTTAGGTCTAGGTTAGGTCTGGGATTTGCTCTCATCAGGCTCATTCTTTCGCATATTTCTCATACTTGATGGCTAGATGCTGGGCTTTTTCTGGATGGTATCACGTAGTAATGAAGTACAACACAGAAACAGTCAACTAAACCTGGTTTCCATCAATATCTTAGAGGACAACGCACATCAGGTCTGGGATAGGTCTGGGATTTGCCCTCATCAGGCTCATACTTTCGCGTTTTTCACATACATGTTGAACAGATCCTGGGTTTTTTCTGGTTTGGATCACGTAGTAGTATGGTACCACACTGAAACAGTCCATTAAACCTGGTTTGGATCAATATTTTAGAGGATAACGCATGTTAGGTCTAGGTTAGGTCTGGGATTTTCACTCATCAGACTCATACTTTCGCATTCTTCACATACTTGTTGAACGGATCCTGGGTTTTTTCTGGTTTGGATCACGTAGTAATGTGGTACCACACTGAAACAGTCGATTAAACCTGGTTTCGATCAATATTTTAGAGGATAACGCATGTTAGGTCTAGGTTAGTTCGGGGATTTTCACTCATCAGACTCATACTTTCGCATTCTTCACATACTTGTTGAACGGATCCTGGGTTTTTTCTGGTTTGGATCACGTAGTAATGTGGTACAACACAGAAACAGTCAATTAAACCTGGTTTCCATCAATATCTTAGAGGACAACGCAAGTCAGGTCTGGGATAGGTCTGGGATTTGCCCTCATCAGGCTCCTACTTTCGCGTTTTTCACATACATGTTGAACAGATCCTGGGTTTTTTCTGATTTGGATCACGTAGTAGTATGGTACCACACTGAAACAGTCCATTAAACCTGGTTTGGATCAATATTTTAGAGGATAACGCATGTTAGGTCTAGGTTAGGTCTGGGATTTTCACTCATCAGACTCATACTTTCGCATTCTTCACATACTTGTTGAACGGATCCTGGGTTTTTTCTGGTTTGGATCACGTAGTAATGTGGTACCACACTGAAACAGTCGATTAAACCTGGTTTCGATCAATATTTTAGAGGATAACGCATGTTAGGTCTAGGTTAGTTCGGGGATTTTCACTCATCAGACTCATACTTTCGCATTCTTCACATACTTGTTGAACGGATCCTGGGTTTTTTCTGGTTTGGATCACGTAGTAATGTGGTACAACACAGAAACAGTCAATTAAACCTGGTTTCCATCAATATCTTGGAGGACAACGCAAGTCAGGTCTGGGATAGGTCTGGGATTTGCCCTCATCAGGCTCCTACTTTCGCGTTTTTCACATACATGTTGAACAGATCCTGGGTTTTTTCTGATTTGGATCACGTAGTAGTATGGTACCACACTGAAACAGTCCATTAAACCTGGTTTGGATCAATATTTTAGAGGATAACGCATGTTAGGTCTAGGTTAGGTCTGGGATTTTCACTCATCAGACTCATACTTTCGCATTCTTCACATACTTGTTGAACGGATCCTGGGTTTTTTCTGGTTTGGATCACGTAGTAGTGTGGTACCACTCTGAAACAGTCCATTAAACCTGGTTTGGATCAATATTTTAGAGGATAACGCATGTTAGGTCTAGGTTAGTTCGGGGATTTTCACTCATCAGACTCATACTTTCGCATTCTTCACATACTTGTTGACCGGATCCTGGGTTTTTTCTGGTTTGGATCACGTAGTAATGTGGTACCACACTGAAGCAGTCGATTAAACCTGGTTTCGATCAATATTTTAGAGGATAACTCATGCTAGGTCTAGGTTAGCCCTGGGATTTTCACTCATCAGACTCATACTTTTGCGTTTTTCACATACATGTTGAACAGATCCTGGGTTTTTTCTGGTTTGGATCACGTAGTAGTGTGGTACCACACTGAAACAGTCCATTAAACCTGGTTTGGATCAATATTTTAGAGGATAACGCATGTTAGGTCTAGGTTAGGTCTGGGATTTTCACTCATCAGACTCATACTTTCGCATTCTTCACATACTTGTTGTACGGATCCTGGGTTTTTTCTGGTTTGGATCACGTAGTAATGTGGGACCACACTGAAACAGTCAATTAAACGTGGTTTCGATCAATATTTTTGAGAATAATACATGTTAGGTCTAGGTTAGGTCTGGGATTTGCTCTCATCAGGCTCATTCTTTCGCATATTTCTCATACTTGATGGCTAGATGCTGGGCTTTTTCTGGATGGTATCACGTAGTAATGAAGTACAACACAGAAACAGTCAATTAAACCTGGTTTCCATCAATATCTTAGAGGACAACGCAAGTCAGGTCTGGGATAGGTCTGGGATTTGCCCTCATCAGGCTCCTACTTTCGCGTTTTTCACATACATGTTGAACAGATCCTGGGTTTTTTCTGGTGTGGATCACGTAGTAGTATGGAACCACACTGAAACAGTCCATTAAACCTGGTTTGGATCAATATTTTAGAGGATAACGCATGTTAGGTCTAGGTTAGGTCTGGGATTTGCTCTCATCAGGCTCATTCTTTCGCATATTTCTCATACTTGATGGCTAGATGCTGGGCTTTTTCTGGATGGTATCACGTAGTAATGAAGTACAACACAGAAACAGTCAATTAAACCTGGTTTCCATCAATATCTTAGAGGACAACGCACATCAGGTCTGGGATAGGTCTGGGATTTGCCCTCATCAGGCTCATACTTTCGCGTTTTTCACATACATGTTGAACAGATCCTGGGTTTTTTCTGATTTGGATCACGTAGTAGTATGGAACCACACTGAAACAGTCCATTAAACCTGGTTTGGATCAATATTTTAGAGGATAACGCATGTTAGGTCTAGGTTAGTTCTGGGATTTTCACTCATCAGACTCATACTTTCGCATTCTTCACATACTTGTTGAACGGATCCTGGGTTTTTTCTGGTTTGGATCACGTAGTAGTGTGGTACCGCACTGAAACAGTCCATTAAACCTGGTTTGGATCAATATTTTAGAGGATAACGCATGTTAGGTCTAGGTTAGTTCGGGGATTTTCACTCATCAGACTCATACTTTCGCATTCTTCACATACTTGTTGTACGGATCCTGGGTTTTTTCTGGTTTGGATCACGTAGTAATGTGGGACCACACTGAAACAGTCAATTAAACCTGGTTTCGATCAATATTTTTGAGAATAATACATGTTAGGTCTAGGTTAGGTCTGGGATTTGCTCTCATCAGGCTCATTCTTTCGCATATTTCTCATACTTGATGGCTAGATGCTGGGCTTTTTCTGGATGGTATCACGTAGTAATGAAGTACAACACAGAAACAGTCAATTAAACCTGGTTTCCATCAATATCTTAGAGGACAACGCACATCAGGTCTGGGATAGGTCTGGGATTTGCCCTCATCAGGCTCATACTTTCGCGTTTTTCACATACATGTTGAACAGATCCTGGGTTTTTTCTGGTTTGGATCACGTAGTAGTATGGTACCACACTGAAACAGTCCATTAAACCTGGTTTGGATCAATATTTTAGAGGATAACGCATGTTAGGTCTAGGTTAGGTCTGGGATTTTCACTCATCAGACTCATACTTTCGCATTCTTCACATACTTGTTGAACGGATCCTGGGTTTTTTCTGGTTTGGATCACGTAGTAATGTGGTACCACACTGAAACAGTCGATTAAACCTGGTTTCGATCAATATTTTAGAGGATAACGCATGTTAGGTCTAGGTTAGTTCGGGGATTTTCACTCATCAGACTCATACTTTCGCATTCTTCACATACTTGTTGAACGGATCCTGGGTTTTTTCTGGTTTGGATCACGTAGTAATGTGGTACAACACAGAAACAGTCAATTAAACCTGGTTTCCATCAATATCTTAGAGGACAACGCAAGTCAGGTCTGGGATAGGTCTGGGATTTGCCCTCATCAGGCTCCTACTTTCGCGTTTTTCACATACATGTTGAACAGATCCTGGGTTTTTTCTGATTTGGATCACGTAGTAGTATGGTACCACACTGAAACAGTCCATTAAACCTGGTTTGGATCAATATTTTAGAGGATAACGCATGTTAGGTCTAGGTTAGGTCTGGGATTTTCACTCATCAGACTCATACTTTCGCATTCTTCACATACTTGTTGAACGGATCCTGGGTTTTTTCTGGTTTGGATCACGTAGTAATGTGGTACCACACTGAAACAGTCGATTAAACCTGGTTTCGATCAATATTTTAGAGGATAACGCATGTTAGGTCTAGGTTAGTTCGGGGATTTTCACTCATCAGACTCATACTTTCGCATTCTTCACATACTTGTTGAACGGATCCTGGGTTTTTTCTGGTTTGGATCACGTAGTAATGTGGTACAACACAGAAACAGTCAATTAAACCTGGTTTCCATCAATATCTTAGAGGACAACGCAAGTCAGGTCTGGGATAGGTCTGGGATTTGCCCTCATCAGGCTCCTACTTTCGCGTTTTTCACATACATGTTGAACAGATCCTGGGTTTTTTCTGATTTGGATCACGTAGTAGTATGGTACCACACTGAAACAGTCCATTAAACCTGGTTTGGATCAATATTTTAGAGGATAACGCATGTTAGGTCTAGGTTAGGTCTGGGATTTTCACTCATCAGACTCATACTTTCGCATTCTTCACATACTTGTTGAACGGATCCTGGGTTTTTTCTGGTTTGGATCACGTAGTAGTGTGGTACCACACTGAAACAGTCCATTAAACCTGGTTTGGATCAATATTTTAGAGGATAACGCATGTTAGGTCTAGGTTAGTTCGGGGATTTTCACTCATCAGACTCATACTTTCGCATTCTTCACATACTTGTTGACCGGATCCTGGGTTTTTTCTGGTTTGGATCACGTAGTAATGTGGTACCACACTGAAGCAGTCGATTAAACCTGGTTTCGATCAATATTTTAGAGGATAACTCATGTTAGGTCTAGGTTAGCCCTGGGATTTTCACTCATCAGACTCATACTTTTGCGTTTTTCACATACTTGTTGAACAGATCCTGGGTTTTTTCTGGTTTGGATCACGTAGTAGTGTGGTACCACACTGAAACAGTCCATTAAACCTGGTTTGGATCAATATTTTAGAGGATGACGCATGTTAGGTCTAGGTTAGGTCTGGGATTTTCACTCATCAGACTCATACTTTCGCATTCTTCACATACTTGTTGTACGGATCCTGGGTTTTTTCTGGTTTGGATCACGTAGTAATGTGGGACCACACTGAAACAGTCAATTAAACGTGGTTTCGATCAATATTTTTGAGAATAATACATGTTAGGTCTAGGTTAGGTCTGGGATTTGCTCTCATCAGGCTCATTCTTTCGCATATTTCTCATACTTGATGGCTAGATGCTGGGCTTTTTCTGGATGGTATCACGTAGTAATGAAGTACAACACAGAAACAGTCAATTAAACCTGGTTTCCATCAATATCTTAGAGGACAACGCAAGTCAGGTCTGGGATAGGTCTGGGATTTGCCCTCATCAGGCTCCTACTTTCGCGTTTTTCACATACATGTTGAACAGATCCTGGGTTTTTTCTGGTGTGGATCACGTAGTAGTATGGAACCACACTGAAACAGTCCATTAAACCTGGTTTGGATCAATATTTTAGAGGATAACGCATGTTAGGTCTAGGTTAGGTCTGGGATTTGCTCTCATCAGGCTCATTCTTTCGCATATTTCTCATACTTGATGGCTAGATGCTGGGCTTTTTCTGGATGGTATCACGTAGTAATGAAGTACAACACAGAAACAGTCAATTAAACCTGGTTTCCATCAATATCTTAGAGGACAACGCACATCAGGTCTGGGATAGGTCTGGGATTTGGCCTCATCAGGCTCATACTTTCGCGTTTTTCACATACATGTTGAACAGATCCTGGGTTTTTTCTGGTTTGGATCACGTAGTAGTATGGTACCACACTGAAACAGTCCATTAAACCTGGTTTGGATCAATATTTTAGAGGATAACGCATGTTAGGTCTAGGTTAGGTCTGGGATTTTCACTCATCAGACTCATACTTTCGCATTCTTCACATACTTGTTGAACGGATCCTGGGTTTTTTCTGGTTTGGATCACGTAGTAATGTGGTACCACACTGAAACAGTCGATTAAACCTGGTTTCGATCAATATTTTAGAGGAGAACGCATGTTAGGTCTAGGTTAGCCCTGGGATTTTCACTCATCAGACTCATACTTTTGCGTTTTTCACATACTTGTTGAACAGATCCTGGGTTTTTTCTGATTTGGATCACGTAGTAGTGTGGTACCACACTGAAACAGTCCATTAAACCTGGTTTGGATCAATATTTTAGAGGATAACGCATGTTAGGTCTAGGTTAGGTCTGGGATTTTCACTCATCAGACTCATAATTTCGCACACTTCACATACTCCTTGTACAGATCCTGGGTTATTTTCTGGTTTGGATCACATAGTAATGTGGTACCACACTGAAACAGTCGATTAAACCAGGTTTCGATCAATATATTAGAGAATAATTCATGTTAGGTCTAGGTTAGGTCAAGGATTTGCTCTCATCAGGTTCATTCTTTCGCATATTTCTCATACTTGATGGCTAGATCCTGGACTTTTTCTGGATTGCATCACGTAGTAATGAAGTACAACACTGAAACAGTCAATTAAACCTGGTTTCGATCAATATTTTAGAGAATAATTCATGTTAGGTCTAAATTAGGTCTGGGATTTGCTCTCATCAGGCTCATTCTTTCGCATATTTCTCATACTTGATGGCTAGATCCGGGGCTTTTTCTGGATTGCATGACGTAGTAATGAAGTACAACTCTGAAACTGTCAATTAAACCTGGTTTCCATCAATATTTTAGAGAATAACGCATGTTAGGTCTGGATTAGGTCTAGGATTTGCCCTCATCAGGCTCATATTTTCGCATATTTCTCATACTTCATGGCTAGATCCTGGGCTATTTCTGGATTGGATCACGTAGTAATGTGGTACCACACTGAAACAGTCAATGAAACCTACTTTTGATCAATATTTTAGAGAATAATTCATGTTAGGTCTAGGTTAGGTCAGGGATTTGCTCTCATCAGGCTCATTCTTTCGCATATTTCTCATACTTGATGGCTAGATCCTGGGCTTTTTCTGGATTGCATAATAATTCATGTTAGGTCTAGGTTAGGTCTGGGATTTGCTCTCATCAGGCTCATATTTTCGCATATTTCTCATACTTCATGGCTAGATCCTGGGCTATTTCTGGATTGGATCACATAGTAATGTGGTACCACACTGAAACAGTCGATTAAACCAGGTTTCGATCAATATTTTAGAGAATAACTCATGTTAGGTCTAGGTTAGGTCAAGGATTTGCTCTCATCAGGTTCATTCTTTCGCATATTTCTCATACTTGATGGCTAGATCCTGGACTTTTTCTAGATTGCATCACGTAGTAATGAAGTACAACACTAAAACAGTCAATTAAACCTGGTTTCGATCAATATTTTAGAGAATAATTCATGTTAGGTCTAGGTTAGGTCTGGGATTTGCACTCATCAGGCTCATTCTTTCGCATATTTCTCATACTTGATGGCTAGATCCTGGGCTTTTTCTGGATTGCATCACGTAGTAATAAAGTACAACACTGAAACAGTCAATTAAACCTGGTTTCGATCAATATTTTAGAGAATAATTCATGTTAGGTCTGGGTTAGGTCTAGGATTTGCCCTCATCAGGCTCATTCTTTCGCATATTTCTCATACTTGATGGCTACATCCTGGGCTGTTTCTGGATTGCATCACTTAGTAATGAAGTGCAACACTGAAACAGTCAATTAAACCTGTTTTCGATCAATATTTTAGAGGATAACGGAAGTTAGGTCTGGGATAGGTCTAGGATTTGCCCTCATCAGGCTCTTACTTTCGCATATTTCTCATACTTCATGGCTAGATCCTGGGCTGTTTCTGGATTGTATCACGTAGTAATGTGGTACCACGCTGAAACAGTCAATTAAACCTGGTTTCGATCAATATTTTAGAGGATAACGGAAGTTAGGTCTGGGATAGGTCTAGGATTTGCCCTCATCAGGCTCTTACTTTCGCATATTTCTCATATTTCATGGCTAGCTCCTGGGCGATTTCTGGATTGGATCACGTAGTAAAGTGGTACCACACTGAAACATTCAATGAAACCTGGTCTGGATAAATATCTTAGAGGATATCGCATGTTAGGTCAAGGTTAGGTCTAAGATTTGCCCTCATCAGGCTCACAGTTTCGCGTTTTTCACATACTTGTTGAACAGATCCTGGGCTATTTCGGGATTGGATCACGTAGTAAAGTGGTACCACACTGAAACAGTCCATTAAACCTGGTTTCGCTCAATATTTTAGAGGATAACGCATGTTAGGTCTAGGTTAGGTCTGGGATTTGCTGTCATCAGGCTCATTCTTTCGCATATTTCTCACACTTGATGGCTAGATCCTGGGCTTTTTCTAGATTGCATCACGTAGTAATGTAGTACCACACTGAAACAGTCAATGAAACCAGGTTTCCATGAATATTTTAGAAGACAACGCAAGTTAGGTCTAGGTAAGGCCTGAGATTTTCACTGATCAGACTCATACCTTCGCATTCTTCGCATACTTGTTGAACGGATCCTGGGTTTTTTCTGGTTTGGATGACGTAGTAATGTGGTACCGCACTGAAACATTCAATTAAACCTGGTCTTGATAAATATTTTAGAGAATAACGCATGTTAGGTCTGGGTTAGGTCTAGGATTTGCCCTCATCAGGCTCATACTTTCGCATATTTCTCATACTTCATGGCTAGCTCCTGGGCTATTTCTGGATTGGATCACGTAGTAAAGTGGTACCACACTGAAACATTCAATGAAACCTGGTCTGGATAAATATCTTAGAGGATAACGCATGTTAGGTCAAGGTTAGGTCTAAGATTTGCCCTCATCAGGCTCACAGTTTCGCGTTTTTCACATACTTGTTGAACAGATCCTGGGTTTTTTCTGGTTTGGATCACGTAGTAATGTGGGACCACACTGAAACAGTCAAGTAAACCTGGTTTCGATCAATATTTTAGAGAATAATTCATGTTATGTCTAGGTTAGGTCTGGGATTTGCTCCCATCAGGCTCATTCTTCCGCATATTTCTCATACATGTTGAACAGATCCTGGGTATTTTCAGGCATGGAACACGTAGTAATGTGGGACCACACTGAAACAATCAATTAAACCTGGTCTTGATAAATATTTTAGAGGATAACGCATGTTAGGTCTGGGTTAGGTCTAGGATTTGCCCTCATCAGGCTCATACTTTCGCATATTTCTCATACTTCATGGCTAGATCCTGGGCTGTTCCTGGATTGTATCACGTAGTAATGTGGTACCACGCTGAAACAGTCAATTAAACCTGGTTTCGATCAATATTTTAGAGGATAACGGAAGTTAGGTCTGGGATAGGTCTAGGATTTGCCCTCATCAGGCTCTTACTTTCGCATATTTCTCATACTTCATGGCTAGATCCTGGGCTATTTCTGGATTGGATCACGTAGTAAAGTGGTACCACACTGAAACATTCAATGAAACCTGGTCTGGATAAATATTTTAGAGGATAACGCATCTTAGGTCTGGGTTAGGTCTAAGATTTGCCCTCATCACGCTCACAGTTTAGCGTTTTTCGCATACTTGTTGAACAGATCCGGGGTTTTTTCTGGTTTGGATCACGTAGTAGTGTGGTACCACACTGAAACAGTCAATTAAACCTGGTTTTGATCAATATTTTAGAGAATAATTCATGTTAGGTCTAGGTTAGGTCTGGGACTTGCTCTCATCAGGCTCATTATTTCGCATATTTCTCATACTTGATGGCTAGATCCTGGGCTATTTCTGGATTAGATCACGTAGTAATGTGGTACCACACTGAAACAGTCAATTAAACCTGGTTTCCATCAAACTCTTAGAGGACAACGCAAGTTAGGTCTGGGATAGGTCTTGGATTTGCCCTCATCAGGCTCATACTTTCGCGTTTTTCACATACTTTTTGAACAGATCCTGGGTTATTTTCTGGTTTGGATCACGTAGTAGTGTGGTACCACACTGAAACAGTCCATTAAACCTGGTTTGGATCAATATTTTAGAGGATAACGCATGTTAGGTCTAGGTTAGGTCTGGGAATTTCACTCATCAGACTCATACTTTCGCACACTTCACATACAAGTTGAACAGATCCTAGGTTATTTTCTGGTTTGGATCACATAGTAATGTGGTACCACACTGAAACAGTCGATTATACCAGGTTTCGATCAATATTTTTGAGGATAACGCATGTTAGGTCTAGGTTAGGCCTGGGATTTTCACTCATCAGGCTCATACTTTCGCATTGTTCGCATACTTGTTGTACGGATCCTGGGTTTTTTCTGGTTTGGATCACGTAGTAATGTGGGACCACACTGAAACAGTCAATTAAACCAGGTTTCGATCAATATTTTTGAGAATAATACATGTTAGGTCTAGGTTAGGTCTGGGATTTGCTCTCATCAGGCTCATTCTTTTGCATATTTCTCATACTTGATGGCTAGATGCTGGGCTTTTTCTGGTTTGGATCACGTAGTAATGTGGTACCACGCTGAAACAGTCGATTAGACCCGGTTTCGATCAATATTTTAGAGGATAACGCAAGTTAAGTCTGGGATAGGTCTGGAATTTGACCTCATCAGACTCATACTTTCGCGTTTTTCACATACTTGTTGAACAGATCCTGGGTTTCTTCTGGTTTGGATCACGTAGTAGTGTGGTACCACACTGAAACAGTCCATTAAACCTGGTTGCGATCAATATTTTTGAGGATAACGCATGTTAGGTCTGGGTTAGCTCTAGGATTTGCCCTCATCAGGCTCATACTTTCGCATTCTTCACATACTTGTTGAACGGAGCCTGGGTTTTTTCTGGTTTGCATCACGTAGTAATGTGGTACCACACTGAAGCAGTCAATTAAATCTGGTTTCGATCAATATTTTAGTGGATAACCCATCTTAGGTCTGGGTTAGGTCTAGGATTTGCTCTCGTCAGGCTCATACTTTCGCATATTTCTGATACTTCATGGCTAGATCCTGGGCTATTTCTGGATTGGATCACGTAGTAATGTGGTACCACACTGAAACATTCAATTAAACCTGGTCTTGGTAAATATTTTAGAGGATAACGCATGTTAGGTTTGGGTTAGGTCTAGGATTTGCCCTCATCAGGCTCATACTTTCGCATATTTCTCATACTTCATGGCTAGATCCTGGGCTGTTTCTGGTTTTGATCACATAGTAATGTGGTACCACACTGAAACAGTCGATTAAACCAGGTTTCGATCAATATTTTTGAGGGTAACACATGTTAGGTCTAGGTTAGGCCTGGGATTTTCACTCATCAGACTCATACTTTCGCATTCTTCACATGCTTGTTGAACGGATCCTGGGTTTTTTCTGGTTTGGATCACGTAGTAATGTGGGACCACACTGAGACAGTCAATTAAACCTGGTTTCGATCAGTATTTTAGAGACTAATTCATGTTAGGTCTAGGTTAGGTCTGGTATTTGCTCTTTTCAGGCTCATTGTTTCGCATATTTCTCATACTTGATGGCTAGATCCTGGGCTTTTTCTGGATTGCATAACGTAGTAATGAAGAACAACACTGAAACAGTCAATTAAACCTGGTTTCCATCAATATTTTAGAGGACAACGCATATTAGGTGTAGGTTAGGCCTGGGATTTGCCCTCATCAGGGTCATACTTTCGCAGTTTTAACATACATGTTGGCCTGATCGAGGGTTTTTCCAGCTTTGGATCACGTAGTAAAGTGGTGCCACTCTGAAACAGTCCATTAAACCTGGTTTCGATCAATATTTTAGAGGATAACGCAAGTTAGGTCTGGGATAGGTCTGGGATTTGACCTCGTCAGACTCATACTTTCGCACCCTTCACATACTCGTTGAACAGATCCTGGGTTATTCTCTGGTTTGGATCACATAGTAATGTGGTACCACACTGAAACAGTCCATTAAACCTTGTTTCGATCAATATTTTCGAGGATAACGCAAGTTAAGTCTGGTATTGGTCTGGAATTTGACCTCATCAGACTCATACTTTCGCACACTTCACATACTCGTTGAACAGATCTTGGGTTATTTTCTGGTTTGGATCACATAGTAATGTGGTACCACACTGAAACAGTCGATTAAACCAGGTTTCGATCAATATTTTTGAGGATAACGCATGTTAGGTCTAGGTTAGGCCTGGGATTTTCACTCATCAGACTCATACTTTCGCATTCTTCACATACTTGTTGAACGGATCCTGGGTTTTTTCTGGTTTGGATCACGTAGTAATGTGGGACCACACTGAAACAGTCAATTAAACCTGGTTTCGACCAACATTTTAGAGAATAACGCATGTTAGGTCTAGGTTAGGTCTGGGATTTTCACTAATCAGACTCATACTTTCGCATACTTCACATACTTGTCGAACGGATCCTGGGTTTTGTCTGGTTTGGATCACTTAGTAATGTGGTACCACACTGAAACAGTCGATTAAACCAGGTTTCGATCAATATTTTTGAGGATAACGCATGTTAGGTCTGGGATAGGTCTGGGATTAGCCCTCATCAGACTTATACTTTCGCACACTTCACATACTCGTTGATCAGATCCTGGGTTTTTTTCTGCTTTGGATCACGTAGTAATGTGGTACCACACTGAAACAGTCGATTAAACCTGGTTTCGATCAATATTATTCAGGATAACGCATGTTGAGGTCTAGGTTAGGCCTGGGATTTTCACTCATCAGACTCATACTATCGCATTCTTCACATACTTGTTGAACGGATCCTGGGTTTTTTCTCGTTTAGATCACGTAGTAATGTGGGACCACACTGAAACAGTCAATTACACCTGGTATCAATATTATAGAGAATAATTCATGGTCGATCAATATTATAGAGAATAATTCATGTGAGGTCTAGGTTAGGTCTGGGATTTACTCTCATCAGGCTCATTCTTTCGCATATTACTCATACTTGACGGCTAGATCCTGGGCTTTTTCTGGATTGGATCACGTAGTAATGTGGGACCACACTGAAACAGTGAATTGAACCTGGTTTCCATGAATATCTTAGAGGACAACGCATGTTAGGTCTGGGATAGGTCTGGGATTTGCCCTCATCAGACTCATACTTTCGCATTCTTCACATACTTGTTGAATGGTTTTGGGGGTTTTTTCTGGTTTGGATCACGTAGTAATGTGGGACCACACTGAAACAATCAATTAAACCTGGTCTTGATAAATATTTTAGAGGATAACGCATGTTAGGTCTGGGTTAGGTCTAGGTTTGCCCTCGTCAGGCTCATACTTTCGCATATTTCTCATACTTCATGGCTAGATCCTGAGCTATTTCTGGATTGGATCACGTAGTAATGAAGTAGAACACTGAAACAGTCAATTAAACCTGGTTTCGACCAGTATTTTAGAGGATAACGCATGTTAGGTCTAGGTTAGCCCTGGGATTTTCACTCATCAGACTCATACTTTCGCATTCTTCTCATACTTGTTGAACTAAACCTGGGTTTTTTCAGGTTTGGATCACGTAGTAATGTGGTACCACACTGAAACAGTCCATTAAACCTTGTTTCGATCAATATTTTAGAGGATAACGCAAGTTAAGTCTGGTATTGGTCTGGGATTTGACCTCATCAGACTCATACTTTCGCACACTTCACATACTCGTTGAACAGATCTTGGGTTATTTTCTGGTTTGGATCACATAGTAATGTGGTACCACACTGAAACAGTCGATTAAACCAGGTTTCGATCAATATTTTTGAGGATAACGCATGTTAGGTCTAGGTTAGGCCTGGGATTTTCACTCATCAGACTCATACTATCGCATTCTTCACATACTTGTTGAACGGATCCTGGGTTTTTTCTGATTTGGATCACGTAGTAGAGTGGTACCACAATAAAACAGTCAATTAAACCTGGTTTCGATCAATATTTTAGAGGATATCGCAAGTTAGGTCTGGCATTGGTCTGGGATTCGCCCTCATCAGGCTCATACTTTCGCGTTTTTCACATACTTGTTGAACAGATCCTTGGTTTTTTCTGGTTTGTATCACGTAGTAGTGTGGTACCACACTGAAACAGTCCATTAAACCTGCTTTGGATCAATATTTTAGAGGATAACGCATGTTAGGTCTAGGTTAGCCCTGGGATTTTCACTCATCAGACTCATACTTTCGCATTCTTCTCATACTTGTTGAACTAAACCTGGGTTTTTTCAGGTTTGGATCACGTAGTAATGTGGTACCACACTGAAACAGTCCATTAAACCTTGTTTCGATCAATATTTTAGAGGATAACGCAAGTTAAGTCTGGTATTGGTCTGGGATTTGACCTCATCAGACTCATACTTTCGCACACTTCACATACTCGTTGAACAGATCTTGGGTTATTTTCTGGTTTGGATCACGTAGTAATGTGGTACCACACTGAAACAATCGACTAAACCTGGTTTCGATCAATATCTTAGAGGATAACGCAAGTTAAGTCTGGGATTGGTCTGGGATTTGACCTCATCATACTCATACTTTCGCACACTTCACATACTCGTTGAACAGATCCTGGGTTATTTTCAGGTTTGGATCACATAGTAATGTGGTACTACACTGAAACAGTCCATTAAACCTGGTATGGATCAATATTTTGGAGGATAACGCATGTTAGGTCTAGGTTAGGTCTGGGATTTTCACTCATCAGACTCATACTTTCGCATTCTTCACATACTTGTTGGACGGATCCTGGGTTTTTTCTGGTTTGGATCACGTAGTAATGTGGTACCACACTGAAACAGTCCGTTAAACCTGGTTTGGATCAATATTTTAGAGGATAACGCATGTTAGGTCTAGGTTAGCCCTGGGATTTTCACTCATCAGACTCATACTTTCGCATTCTTCACATACTTGTTGAATGGTTTTGGGGTTTTTTTCTGGTTTGGATCACGTAGTAATGTGGGACCACACTGACACAATCAATTAAACCTGGTCTTGATAAATATTTTAGAGGATAACGCATGTTAGGTCTGGGTTAGGTCTAGGATTTGCCCTCGTCAGGCTCATACTTTCGCATATTTCTCATACTTCATGGCTAGATCCTGGGCTATTTCTGGATTGGATCACGTAGTAATGAAGTACAACACTGAAACAGTCAATTAAACCTGGTTTCGACCAGTATTTTAGAGGATAACGCATGTTAGGTCTTGGTTTGCCCTGGGATTTTCACTCATCAGACTCATACTTTCGCATTCTTCTCATACTTGTTGAACTGAACCTGGGTTTTTTCAGGTTTGGATCACGTAGTAATGTGGTACCACACTGAAACAGTCCATTAAACCTTGTTTCGATCAATATTTTCGAGGATAACGCAAGTTAAGTCTGGTATTGGTCTGGGATTTGACCTCATCAGACTCATACTTTCGCACACTTCACATACTCGTTGAACAGATCTTGGGTTATTTTCTGGTTTGGATCACATAGTAATGTGGTACCACACTGAAACAGTCGATTAAACCAGGTTTCGATCAATATTTTTGAGGATAACGCATGTTAGGTCTAGGTTAGGCCTGGCATTTTCACTCATCAGACTCATACTTTCGCATTCTTCACATACTTGTTGAACGGATCCTGGGTTTTTTCTGGTTTGGATCACGTAGTAATGTGGGACCACACTGAAACAGTCAATTAAACCTGGTTTCGACCAACATTTTAGAGAATAACGCATGTTAGGTCTAGGTTAGGTCTGGGATTTTCACTAATCAGACTCATACTGTCGCATTCTTCACATACTTGTTGAACGGATCCTGGGTTTTGTCTGGTTTGGATCACTTAGTAATGTGGTACCACACTGAAACAGTCGATTAAACCAGGTTTCGATCAATATTTTTGAGGATAACGTAAGTTAGGTCTGGGATAGGTCTGGGATTTGCCCTCATCAGGCTCATACTTTCGCGTTTTTCACATACTTGTTGAACAGATACTGGGATTTTTCTGGTTTGGGTCACGTAGTAGTGTGGTACCACACTGAAACAGTCGATTAAACCTGGTTTGGATCAATATTTTAGAGGATAACGCATGTTAGGTTTGGGTTAGGTCTAGGATTTGCCCTCGTCAGGCTCATACTTTGGCATATTTCTCATACTTCATGGCTAGATCCTGGGCTGTTTCAGGATTGTATCACGTAGTAACGTGGTACCACGCTGAAACAGTCAATTAAACCTGGTTTCGATCAATATTTTAGAGGATAACGCAAGTTAGGTCTGGGATCGGTCTGGGATTTGCCCTCATCAGGCTCATACTTTCGCGTTTTTCACATACTAGTTGAACAGATCCTGGGTTTTTTTCTGGTTTGGATCACGTAGTAGTGTGGTACCACACTGAAACTGTCCATTAAACCTGGTTTCGATCAATATTTTTGAGGATAACGCATGTTAGGTCTAGGTTAGGCCGAGGATTTTCACTCATCAGACTCATACTTTCGCATTCTTCTCATACTTGTTGAACGGATCCTGGGGTTTTACTGGTTTGGATCACGTAGTAATGTGGTACCACACTGAAACAGTCAATTAAACCTGGTTTCGATCAATATCTTAGAGAATAATCCATGTTAGGTCTAGGTTAGGTCTGGGATTTGCTCTCATCAGGCTCATTCTTTCGCATATTTCTCATACTTGATGGCTAGATCATGGGCTTTTTCTGGATTGCATCACGTAGTAATGAAGTACAACACTGAAACAGTCAATTAAACCAAGTTTCCATCAATATTTTAGAGGACAACGCATGCTAGGTCTAGGTTAGGCCTGGGATTTGCCCTCATCAGGGTCATACTTTCGCAGTTTTAACATACATGTTGACCTGATCGAGGGTTTTTTCTGCTTTGGATCACGTAGTAAAGTGGTATCACACTGATGCTGTCCATTAAACCTGGTTTGGATCAATATTTTAGAGGATAACGCATGTTAAGTTTGGGTTAGGTCTAGGATTTGCCCTCGTCAGGCTCATACTTTCGCATATTTCTCATACTTCATGGCTAGATCCTGCGCTGTTTCAGGATTGTATCACGTAGTAACGTGATACCACGCTGAAACAGTCAATTAAACCTGGTTTCGATCAATATTTTAGAGGATAACGCAAGTTAGGTCTGGGATAGGTCTGGGATTCGCCTTTATCAGGCTCATACCTTCGCGTTTTTCACATACTTCTTGAACTGATCCTGGGTTTTTTCTGGTTTGGTTCACGTAGTAATGTGGTACCACACTGAAACAGTCCATTAAACCTGGTTTCGCTCAATATTTTAGAAGATAACGCATGTTAGGTATAGGTTTGGCCTGGGATTTGCCCTCATCAGGGTCATACTTTCGCAGTTTTAACATGCATGTTGACCTGATCGAGGGTTTTTTCTGCTTTGGATCACGTAGTAATGTGGTACCACACTGAAACAGTCAATTAAACCTGGTTTCGATCAATATTTTAGAGAATAATCCATGTTTGGTCTAGGTTAGGTCTGGGATTTACTCCCATCAGGCTCATTCTTTCGCATATTTCTCATACTTGATGGCTAGATCCTGGTCTTTTTCTGGATTGCATCACGTAGTAATGAGGTACCACACTGAAACAGTCAATTAAACCTGGTTTCGATCAATATTTTAGAGGACAACCCAAGTTAGGTCTGGGATAGGTCTGGGATTTGCCCCCATCAGGATCATACTTTCGCATTTTTCACATACTTGTTGAACAGATCCTGGGCTATTTCTGGATTGTATCACGTAGTAATGTGGTACCACGCTGAAACAGTCAATTAAACCTGGTTTCGATCAATATTTTAGAGGATAACGCAAGTTAGGTCTGAGATAGGTCTGGGATTCGCCCTTATCAGGCTCATACTGGTTTCGATCAATATTTTAGAGGACAACACAAGTTAGGTCTGGGATAGGTCTGGGATTTGCCCTCTTCAGGGTCATACTTTCGCATATTTCTCATACTTGATGGCTAGATCCTGGGCTATTTCTGGATTGTATCACGTAGTAATGTGGTACCACGCTGAAACAGTCAATTAAACCTGGTTTCGATGAATATTTTAGAGGATAACGCAAGTTAGGTCTGAGATAGGTCTGGGATTCGCCCTCATCAGGCTCATACTTTCGCGTTTTTCACATACTTGTTGAACTGATCCTGGGTTTTTTCTTGTTTGGATCACGTAGTAATGTGGTACCACACTGAAACAGTCCATTAAACCTGGTTTCGATCAATATTTTAGAGGATAACGCATGTTCGGTCTGGGATAGGTCTGGGATTTGCCCTCATCAGGCTCATACTTTCGCGTTTTTCACATACTTGTTGAACTGATCCTGGGTTCTTTCTGGTTTGGATCACGTAGTAATGTGGTACCACACTGAAACAGTCCATTAAACCTGGTTTCGTTCAATATTTTAGAAGATAACGCATGTTAGGCCTGGGATTTGCCCTCATCAGGGTCATACTTTCGCAATTTTAACATGCATGTTGACCTGATCGAGGGTTTTTTCTGCTTTGGATCACGTAGTAAAGTGGTACCACAAATAAAACAGTCAATTAAACCTGGTTTCTATCAATATTTTAGAGGATAACGCAAGCTAGGTCTGGGATAGGTCAGAGATTTGCCCTCATCAGACTCATACTTTCGCACACTTCACATACTCGTTGAACAGATCCTGGATTTTTTTCTGGTTTGGATCACGTAGTATTGTGGTACCACACTGAAACTGTCGATTAAACCTGGTTTCGATCAATATTATTGAGGATAACGCATGTTAGGTCTAGGTTAGGCCTGGGATTTTCTCTGATCAGACTCATACTTTCGCGTTTTTCACATACCTGTTGAACAGATCCTGGGTTTTTTCTGGTTTGGATCACGTAGTAGTGTGGTACCACACTGAAACAGTCCATTAAACCTGGTTTCGATCAATATTTTAGAGAATAATTTATGTTAGGTCTAGGTTAGGTCTGGCATTTGCTCCCATCAGGCTCATTCTTTCGCATATTTCTCATACTTGATGGCTAGATCCTGGTCTTTTTCTGGATTGCATCACGTAGTAATGTGGTACCACACTGGAACAGTCCATTAAACCTGGTTTCGATCAATATTTTAGAGGACAACCCAAGTTAGGTCTGGGATAGGTCTGGGATTTGCCCTCATCAGGATCATACTTTCGCATTTTTCACATACTTGTTGAACAGATCCTGGGCTATTTCTGGATTGTATCACGTAGTAATGTGGTACCACGCTGAAACAGTCACTTAAACCTGGTTTCGATCAATATTTTAGAGGATAACGCAAGTTAGGTCTGGGATAGGTCTGGGATTCGCTCTTATCAGGCTCATACTGGTTTCGATCAATATTTTAGAGGATATAGCATGTTAGGTCTGGGTTAGGTCTAGGATTTGCCCTCATCAGGCTCATACCTTCGCGTTTCTCACATACTTGTTGAACAGATCCTGGGTTTTTTCTGATTTGGATCACGTAGTAATGTGGTACCACACTGAAACAGTCCATTAAACCTGGTTTCGATCAATATTTTTGAGGATAACGCATGTTAGGTCTAGGTTAGGCCGAGGATTTTCACTCATCAGACTCATACTTTCGCATTCTTCACATACTTGTTGTACGGATCCTGGGGTTTTAATGGTTTGGATCACGTAGTGATGTGGTACCACACTGAAACAGTCAATTAAACCTGGTTTCGATCAATATTTTAGAGAATAATCCATGTTAGGTCTAGGTTAGGTCTGGGATTTGCTCTCATCAGGCTCATTCTTTCGCATATTTCTCATACTTGATGGCTAGATCCTGGGCTGTTTCAGGATTGTATCACGTAGTAACGTGGTACCACGCTGAAACAGTCAATTAAACCTGGTTTCGATCAATATTTTAGAGGATATCGCATGTTAGGTCTGGGTTAGGTCTAGGATTTGCCCTCATCAGGATCATACTTTCGCATTTTTCACATACTTGTTGAACAGATCCTGGGCTATTTCTGGATTGTATCACGTAGTAATGTGGTACCACGCTGAAACAGTCAATTAAACCTGGTTTCGATCAATATTTTAGAGGATAACGCAAGTTAGGTCTGAGATAGGTCTGGGATTCGCCCTCATCACGCTCATACTGGTTTCGATCAATATTTTAGAGCACAACGCAAGTTAGGTCTGGGATAGGTCTGGGATTTGCCCTCATCAGGGTCATACTTTCGCATATTTCTCATACTTCATGGCTAGATTCTGGGCTATTTCTGGATTGGATCACGTAGTAATGTGGTGCCACACTGAAACAGTCAATTAAACCTGGTTTCGATCAATATTTTAGAGGATAACGCATGTTAGGTCTAGGTTAGGCCGAGGATTTTCACTCATCAGACTCATACTTTCGCATTCTTCACATACTTGTTGTACGGATCCTGGGGTTTTACTGGTTTGGATCACGTAGTAATGTGGTACCACACTGAAACAGTCAATTAAACCTGGTTTCGATCAATATTTTAGAGAATAATCCATGTTAGGTCTAGGTTAGGTCTGGGATTTGCTCTCATCAGGCTCATTCTTTCGCATATTTCTCATACTTGATGGCTAGATCCTGGGCTTTTTCTGGATTGCATCACGTAGTAATGAAGTACAACACTGAAACAGTCAATTAAACCAAGTTTCCATCAATATTTTGGAGGAGAACGCATGTTAGGTCTGGGATCGGTCTGGGATTTGCCTTCATCAGGGTCATACTTTCGCAGTTTTAACATACATGTTGACCTGATCGAGGGTTTTTTCTGCTATGGATCACGTAGTAAAGAAGTACCACACTGAAGCTGAACATTAAACCTTGTTTGGATCAATATTTTAGAGGATAACGCATGTTAGGTTTGGGTTAGGTCTAGGATTTGCCCTCGTCAGGCTCATACTTTGGCATCTTTCTCATACTTCATGGCTAGATCCTGGGCTGTTTCAGGATTGTATCACGTAGTAACGTGGTACCACGCTGAAACAGTCAATTAAACCTGGTTTCGATCAATATTTTAGAGGATAACGCAAGTTAGGTCTGGGATCGGTCTGGGATTTGCCCTCATCAGGCTCATACTTTCGCGTTTTTCACATACTAGTTGAACAGATCCTGGGTTTTTTTCTGGTTTGGATCACGTAGTAGTGTGGTACCACACTGAAACTGTCCATTAAACCTGGTTTCGATCAATATTTTTGAGGATAACGCATGTTAGGTCTAGGTTAGGCCGAGGATTTTCACTCATCAGACTCATACTTTCGCATTCTTCACATACTTGTTGAACGGATCCTGGGGTTTTACTGGTTTGGATCACGTAGTAATGTGGTACCACACTGAAACAGTCCATTAAACCTGGTTTCGATCAATGTTTTAGAGGATAACGCGTGTTAGGTCTGGGTTAGGCCTGGGATTTGCGCTCATCAGACTCATACTTTCGCATACTTCACATACTTGTTGATCGGATCCTGGGTTTTTTCCGGTTTGGTTCACGTAGTAATGTGGTGCCACACTGAAACATTCAATTAAACCTTGTCTTGATAAATTTTTTAGAGGATAACGTATGTTAGGTCTGGGTTACGTGTAGGGTGCCCTCATCAGGCTCATACTTTCGCATATTTCTCATACTTCATGGCTAGATCCTGGGCTATTTCTGGATTGTATCACGTAGTAATGTGGTACCACGCTGAAACAGTCAATTAAACCTGGTTTCGATCAATATTTTAGAGGATAGCGCATGTTAGGTCCAGGTTAGGCCGTGGATTTTCACTCATCAGACTCATACTTTCGCATTCTTCACATACTTGTTGAACGGCTCCTGTGTTTTTTCTGGTTTGGTTCACGTAGTAATGTGGTACCACACTGAAACAGTCCATTAAACCTGGTTTCGATCAATATTTTAGAGGATATCGCATGTTAGGTCTGGGTTAGGTCTAGGATTTGCCCTCATCAGGCTCATACCTTCGCGTTTCTCACATACTTGTTGAACAGATCCTGGGTTTTTTCTGATTTGGATCACGTAGTAATGTGGTACCACACTGAAACAGTCAATTAAACCTGGTTTCGATCAATATTTTTGAGGATAACGCGTGTTAGGTCTGGGTTAGGCCTGGGATTTTCACAAATCAGACTCATACCTTCGCATTCTTCACATACTTGTTGAACGGATCCTGGGTTTTTCCTGGTTTGGATCACGTAGTAATGTGGGACCACACTGAAACAATCAATTAAACCTGGTCTTGATAAATATTTTAGAGGATAACGCATGTTAGGTCTGGGATAGGTCAGAGATTTGCCCTCATCAGACTCATACTTTCGCACACTTCACATACTCGTTGAACAGATCCTGGATTTTTTTCTGGTTTGGATCACGTAGTATTGTGGTACCACACTGAAACTGTCGATTAAACCTGGTTTCGATCAATATTATTGAGGATAACGCATGCTAGGTCTAGGTTAGGCCTGGGATTTTCTCTGATCAGACTCATACTTTCGCATTCTTCACATACTTGTTGAACAGATCCTGGGTTTCTTCCGGTTTGGTTCGCGTAATAATGTGGTACCACACTGAAACATTCAATTAAACCTGGTCTTGATAAACATTTTAGAGGATAACGTATGTTAGGTCTGGGTTACGTCTAGGATTTGCCCTCATCAGGCTCATACTTTCGCATATTTCTCATACTTCATGGCTAGATCCTGGATTTTCTTCTGGTTTGGATCACGTAGTATTGTGGTACCACACTGAAACTGTCGATTAAACCTGGTTTCGATCAATATTATTGAGGATAACGCAAGTTAGGTCTGGGATAGGTCTGGGATTTGCCCTCATCAGGCTCATACTCGCTTCGATCAATATTTTAGAGCACAACGCAAGTTAGGTCTGGGATAGGTCTGGGATTTGCCCTCATCAGGGTCATACTTTCGCATATTTCTCATACTTCATGGCTAGATTCTGGGCTATTTCTGGATTGGATCACGTAGTAATGTGGTACCACACTGAAACAGTCAATTAAACCTGGTTTCGATCAATATTTTAGAGGATAACGGAAGTTAGGTCTGGGATAGGTCTGGGATTTGCCCTCATCAGGCTCATACTTTCGCGTTTTTCACATACCTGTTGAACAGATCCTGGGTTTTTTCTGGTTTGGATCACGTAGTAGTGTGGTACCACACTGAAACAGTCCATTAAACCTGGTTTCGATCAATATTTTAGAGGATATCGCATGTTAGGTCTGGGTTAGGTCTAGGATTTGCCCTCATCAGGCTCATACCTTCGCGTTTCTCACATACTTGTTGAACAGATCCTGGGTTTTTTCTGATTTGGATCACGTAGTAATGTGGTACCACACTGAAACAGTCCATTAAACCTGGTTTCGATCAATATTTTAGAGGATAACGCAAGTTAGGTCTGAGATAGGTCTGGGATTCGCCCTTATCAGGCTCATACTGGTTTCGATCAATATTTTAGAGGACAACACAAGTTAGGTCTGGGATAAGTCTGGGATTTGCCCTCTTCAGGGTCATACTTTCGCATATTTCTCATACTTGATGGCTAGATCCTGGGCTATTTCTGGATTGTATCACGTAGTAATGTGGTACCACGCTGAAACAGTCAATTAAACCTGGTTTCGATCAATATTTTAGAGGACAACACAAGTTAGGTCTGGGATAGGTCTGGGATTTGCCCTAATCAGGGTCATACTTTCGCAGTTTTAACATACATGTTGACCTGATCGAGGGTTTTTTCTACATTGGATCACGTAGTAGTGTGGTACCACACTGAAACAGTCCATTAAACCTGGTTTCGATCAATATTTTAGAGAATAATTCATGGTAGGTCTAGGTTAGGCCTGAGATTTTCACTCATCAGACTCACAGCTTCGCATTCTTCACATACTTGTTGAACGGATCCTGGGTTTTTTCTGGTTTGGTTCACGTAGTAATGTGGTACCACACTGAAACATTCAATTAAACCTGGTCTTGATAAATATTTTAGAGGATAACGTATGTTAGGTCTGGGTTACGTCTAGGATTTGCCCTCATCAGGCTCATACTTTCGCATATTTCTCATACTTCATGGCTAGATCCTGGGCTATTTCTGGATTGTATCACGTAGTAATGTGGTACCACGCTGAAACAGTCCATTTAACCTGGTTTCGATCAATATTTTAGAGGATAACGCAAGTTAGGTCTGAGATAGGTCTGGGATTCGCCCTCATCAGGCTCATACTTTCGCGTTTTTCACATACTTGTTGAACTGATCCTGGGTTATTTCTGGTTTGGATCACGTAGTAATGTGGTACCACACTGAAACAGTCGATTAAACCTGGTTTCGATCAATATTTTTGAGGATAACGCAAGTTAGGTCTGGGATAGGTCTGGGATTTGCCCTCATCAGACACATACTTTCGCACACTTCACATACTCGTTGAACAGATCCTGGGTTATTTTCTGGTTTGGATCACATAGTAATGTGGTACCACACTGAAACAGTCCATTAAACCTGGTTTCGATCAATATTTTAGAGGATAACGCATGTTAGGTCTAGGTTAGGCCTGGGATTTTCACTGATCAGACTCATACTTTCGCATTCTTCACATACTTGTTGAACGGATCCTGGGTTTTTTCCGGTTTGGTTCACGTAGTAATGTGGTACCACACTGAAACATTCAATTAAACCTTGTCTTGATAAATTTTTTAGAGGATAACGTATGTTAGGTCTGGGTTACGTCTAGGGTGCCCTCATCAGGCTCATACTTTCGCATATTTCTCATACTTCATGGCTAGATCCTGGGCTATTTCTGGATTGTATCACGTAGTAATGTGGTACCACGCTGAAACAGTCAATTAAACCTGGTTTCGATCAATATTTTAGAGAATAATTCATGTTAGGTCTAGGTTAGGTCTAGGATTTGCACTCATCAGGCTCATACTTTCGCATATTTCTCATACTTCATGGCTAGATCCTGGGCTGTTTCTGGATTGTATCACGTAGTAATGCGGTACCACGCTGAAACAGTCAATTAAACCTGGTTTCGATCAATATTTTAGAGGATAACGCAAGTTAGGTCTGGGATAGGTCTGGGATTCGCCCTCATCAGGCTCATACTTTCGCGTTTTTCACGTACTTGTTGAACTGATCCTGTGTTTTTTCTGGTTTGCATCACGTAGTAAAGTGGTACCACACTGAAGCAGTCCATTAAACCTGGTTTGGATCAATATTTTAGAGGATAACGCATGTTAGGTTTGGTTAGGTCTAGGATTTTCCCTCATCAGGCTCATACTTTCGCATATTTCTCATACTTCATGGCTAGATCCTGGGCTGTTTCTGGATTGTATCACGTAGTAATGCGGTACCACGCTGAAACAGTCAATTAAACCTGGTGTCGATCAATATTTTAGAGGATAACGCAAGTTAGATCTGGGATAGGTCTGGGATTCGCCCTCATCAGGGTCATACATTCGCGTTTTTCACGTACTTGTTGAACTGATCCTGGGTTTTTTCTGGTTTGGATCACGTAGCAATGTGGTACCACACTGAAACGGTCGATTAAACCTGGTTTCGATCAATATTTTAGAGGATAACGCAAGTTTGGTCTGGGATAGGTCTGGGATTTGCCCTCATCAGGCTCATACTTTCGCGTTTTTCACATACTTGTTGAACAGATCCTGGGTTTTTTCTGGTTTGGGTCACGTAGTAATGTGGTACCACACTGAAACAGTCGATTAAACCAGGTTTCGATTAATAATTTTGAGGATAACGCATGTTAGGTCTAGGTTAGGCCTGGGATTTTCACTCATCAGACTCATACTTTCGCGTTCTTCACATACTTGTTGAACGGATCCTGGGTTTTTTCTGGTTTGGGTCATGTAGTAATGTGGTACCACACTGAAACAGTCGATTAAACCAGGTTTCGATCAATATTTTTGAGGATAACGTATGTTAGGTCTAGGTTAGGCCTGGGATTTTCACTCATCAGACTCATACTTTCGCGTTCTTCACATACTTGTTGAACGGATCCTGGGTTTTTTCTGGTTTGGGTCACGTAGTAATGTGGTACCACACTCAAACAGTCGATTAAACCAGGTTTCGATTAATAATTTTGAGGATAACGCATGTTAGGTCTAGGCTAGGCCTGGGATTTTCACTCATCAGACTCATACTTTCGCGTTCTTCACATACTTGTTGAACGGATCCTGGGTTTTTTCTGGTTTGGGTCACGTAGCAATGTGGTACCACACTGAAACAGTCGATTAAACCTGGTTTCGATCAATATTTTGGAGGATAACGCAAGTTTGGTCTGAGATAGGTCTGGGATTTGCCCTCATCAGGCTCATACTTTCGCGTTTTTCACATACTTGTTGAACAGATCCTGGGTTTTTTCTGGTTTGGATCACGTAGTAGTGTGGTACCACACTGAAACAGTCCATTAAACCTGGTTTGGATCAATATTTTAGAGGATAACGTATGTTCGGTCTAGGTTAGGTCTGGGATTTTCACTCTTCAGACTCATACTTTCGCATTCTTCACATACTTGTTGAACGGATCCTGGGTTTTTTCTGGTTTGGATCACGTAGTAATGTGGGACCACACTGAAACAATCAATTAAACCTGGTCTTGATAAATATTTTACAGGATAACGCATGTTAGGTCTGGGATAGGTCTGGGATTTGCCCTCATCAGACCCATACTTTCGCACACTCCACATACTCGTAGAACAGATCCTGGGTTATTTTCTGGTTTGGATCACATAGTAATGTGGTACCACACTGAAACAGTCGATTAAACCAGGTTTCGATCAATATTTTTGAGGATAACGCGTGTTAGGTCTAGGCCTGGGATTTTCACTCATCAGACTCATACCTTCGCATTCTTCACATACTTGTTGAACGGATCCTGGGTTTTTTCTGGTTTGCATCACGTAGTAATGAAGTACAACACTGAAACAGTCAATTAAACCAGGTTTCGATCAATATTTTTGAGGATAACGCATGTTAGGTCTAGGTTAGGCCTGGGATTTGCCCTCATCAGAGTCATACTTTCGCAGTTTTAACATGCATGTTGACCTGATCAAGAGTTTTTTCTGCTTTGGATCACGTAGTAAAGTGGTACCACAACTAAAACAGTCAATTAAACCTGGTTTCGATCACTATTTTAGCGGATAACGCAAGTTAGGTCTGGGATAGGTCTGGGATTATCCCTCATCAGACTCATACTTTCGCGTTTTTCACATACTTGTTGAACTGATCCTGGGTTTTTTCTGGTTTGGATCACGTAGCAATGTGGTACCACACTGAAACAGTCGATTAAACCTGGTTTCGATCAATATTTCAGAGCATAACGCAAGTTTGGTCTGGGATAGGCCTGGGATTTTCACTCATCAGACTCATACTTTCGCATTCTTCACATACTTGTTGAACGGATCCTGGGTCTTTTCTGGTTTGGATCACGTAGTAATGTGGGACCACACTGAAACAATCAATTAAACCTGGTCTTGATAAATATTTTAGAGGATAACGCAAGTTTGGTCTGGGATAGGTCTGGGATTTGCCCTCATCAGACTCATACTTTCGCACACTTCACATACTCGTTGAACAGATCCTGGGTTATTTTCTGGTTTGGATCACATAGTAATGTGGTACCACACTGAAACAGTCGATTAAACCAGGTTTCGATCAATATTTTTGAGGATATCGCATGTTAGGTCTAGGTTAGGCCTGGGATTTTCACTCATCAGACTCATACTTTCGCATTCTTCACATACTTGTTGAACCGATCCTGGGTTTTTTCTGGTTTGGATCACGTAGTAATGTGGGACCATACTGAAACAATCAATTAAACCTGGTCTTGATAAATATTTTAGAGGACAACGCATGTTAGGTCTGGGTTAGGTCTAGGATTTGCCCTCATCAGGCTCATACTTTCGCATATTTCTCATACTTCATGGCTATATCCTGGGCTGTTTCTGGATTGTATCACGTAGTAATGCGGTACCACGCTGAAACAGTCAATTAAACCTGGTTTGGATCAATATTTTAGAGGATAACGCATGTTAGGTTTGGTTAGGTCTAGGATTTTCCCTCGTCGGGCTCATACTTTCGCATATTTCTCATACTTCATGGCTAGATCCTGCGCTTTTTCTGGTTTGCATCACGTAGTAATGAAGTACAACACTGAAACAGTCGATTAAACATGGTTTCCATCAATATCTTAGAGGACAACACAAGTTAGGTCTTGCATAGGTCTGGGATTTGCCCTCATCAGGCTCATACTTTCGTGATTTTCACATACTTGTTGAACAGATCCTGGGTTTTTTCTGGTTTGGATCACGTAGTAGTGTGGTACCACACTGAAACGGTCCATTAAACCTGGTTTGGATCAATATTTTAGAGGATAACGCATGTTAGGTCTAGGTTAGGTCTGTGATTTTCACTCATCAGACTCATACTTTCGCATTCTTCACATACTTGTTGAACGGATCCTGGGTTTTTTCTGGTTTGGATCACGTAGTAATGTGGGACCACACTGAAACAATCAATTAAACCTGGTCTTGATAAATATTTTAGAGGACAACGCATGTTAGGTCTGGGATAGGTCGGGGATTTGCCCTCACCGGACTCATACTTTCGCACACTTCACATACTCGTTGAACTGATCCTGGGTTATTTTCTGATTTGGATCACATAGTAATGTGGTACCACACTGAAACAGACGATTAAACCAGGTTTCGATAAATATATTTGAGGATAACGCATGTTAGGTCTAGGTTAGGCCGGGGTTTTTCACTCATCACACTCATACTTTCGCATTCTGCACATACTTGTTGAACGGATCCTGGGTTTTTACTGGTTTGGATCACGTAGTAATGAAATGCAACACTGAAACAGTCAATTAAACCTGGTTTCCATCAATATTTTTGAGGATAACGCAAGTTAGGTCTGGGATAGGTCTGGGATTCGCCCTCATCAGGCTCATACTTTCGCATATTTCTCATACTTGATGGCTAGATCCTGGGTTTTTTCCGGTTTGGGTCACGTAGTAGTGTGGTACCACACTGAAACAGTCGATTAAACCTGGTTTCGAACAATATTTTTTAGGATAACGCACGTTAGGTCTAGGTTAGGCCGGGGATTTTCACTCATCAGACTCTTACTTTCGCATTCTTCACATACTTGTTGAACGGATCCTGGGTTTTTACTGGATTGTACCACGTAGTAATGAAGTACGACACTGAAACAGTCAATTAAACCTGGTTTCCATCAATGTTTTATAGGATAAGGCATGTTAGGTCTGGGTTTGGCCTGGGATTTTCACTCATCAGACTCATACTTTCGCATACTTCACATACTTGTTGAACGGATCCTGGGCTATTGCTGGATTGGATCACGTAGTAATGTGGTACCCCACTGAAACAGTCAATTAAACCTGGTTTCGATGAATATTTTACAGAATAATTCATGTTAGGTCTGGGTTAGGTCTGGGATATGCTCTCATCAGGCTCATTCTTTCGCATATCTCTTATACTTGATGGCCAGATCCTGGGCTTTTTCTTGATTGCACCACGTAGTAATGAAGTACAACACTGAAACAGTCAATTAAATCAGGTTTCGATCAATATTTTAGAGAATAATTCATGTTGGGTCTAGGTTAGGCCTGGGATTTGCCCTCATCAGGCTCATACTTTCGCATATTTCTCATACTTCATGGCTAGATCCTGGGCTGTTTCTGGATTGTATCACATAGTAATGTGGCACCACGCTGAAACAGTCGATTAAACCTGGTTTCCATCAATATTTTAGAGGACAACGCATGTTAGGTCTAGGTTAGGCCTGGTATTTGCCCTCATCAGGGTCATACTTTCGCAGTTTTAACATACATGTTGACCTGATCGAGGGTTTTTTCTGCTTTGGATCACGTAGTAAAGTGGTACCACACTGAAACAGTCCATTAAACCTGGTTTGGATCAATATTTTAGAGGATAACGCATGTTAGGTCTAGGTTAGCCCTGGGATTTTCACTCATCAGACTCATACTTTCGCATTCTTCACATACTTGTTGAACGGATCCTGGGTTTTTTCTGGTTTGGTTCACGTAGTAATGTGGTACCACACTGAAACATTCGATTAAACCTGATCTTGATAAATATTTTAGAGGATAACGCATGTTAGGTTTGGGTTAAGTCTAAGATTTGCCCTCATCAGGCTCATACTTTCGCATATTTCTCATACTTCATGGCTAGATCCTGGGCTGTTTCTGGATTGTATCACGTAGTAATGTGGTACCACGCTGAAACAGTCAATTAAACCTGGTTTCGATCAATATTTTAGAGGATAACGCAAGTTAGGTCTGGCATCGGTCTGGGATTCGCCCTCATCAGGCTCATACTTTCGCGTTTTTCACATACTTGTCGAACTGATCCTGGGCTTTTTCTGGTTTGGATCACGTAGTAATGTGGTACCACACTGAAACAGTCAATTAAACCTGGTTTCGATCAATATTTTAGAGAATAATTCATGTTAGGTCTAGGTTAGGTCTGGGATTTGCTCTCATCAGGCTCATACTTTCGCACACTTCACATACTCGTTTGACAGATCCTGTGTTATTTTCTGGTTTGGATCGCATAGTAATGTGGTACCACACTGAAACAGTCGATTAAACCAGGTTTCGATCAATATTTTTGAGGATAACGCATGTTAGGTCTAGGTTAGGCCTGGGATTTTCACTCATCAGACTCATACTTTCGCAATATTCACATACTTGTTGAACGGATCCTGGGTTTTTTCTGGTTTGGATCACGTAGTAATGTGGGACCACACTGAAACAGTCAATTAAACCTGGTTTCGATCAATATATTAGAGAATAATTCATGTTAGGTCTAGGTTAGGTCTGGGATTTACTCTCATCAGGCTCATTCTTTCGCATATTTCTCATACTTGATGGCTAGATCCTGGGCTTTTTCTGGATTGCATCACGTAGTAATGAAGTACAACACTGAAACAGTCAATTAAACCTGGTTTCCATCAATATCTTAGAGGACAACGCAAGTTAGGTCTGGGATAGGTCTGGGATTTGCCCACATCCGGCTCATACTTTCGCGTTTTTCACATACTTGTTGAACAGATCCTGGGTTTTTTCTGGTTTGGATCACGTAGTAGTGTGGTACCACACTGAAGCAATCAATTAAACCTGGTCTTGATAAATATTTTAGAGGATAACGCATGTTAGGTCTAGGTTAGGCCTGGAATTTTCACTCATCAGACTCATACTTTCGCATTCTTCTCATACTTGTTGAACGGATCCTGGGTTTTTTCTGGATTGGGTCACGTAGTAGTGCGGTACCACACTGAAACAGTCGATTAAACCTGGTTTCGATCAATATTTTTGAGGATAACGCAAGTTAGGTCTGGGATAGGTCTGGGATTTTCCCTCATCAGGCTCATACTTTCGCGTTTTTCACATACTTGTTGAACAGATCCTGGGTTTTTTCTGGATTGGGTCACGTAGTAGTGTGGTACCACACTGAAACAGTCGATTAAACCTGGTTTCGATCAATATTTTTGAGGATAACGCATGTTAGGTCTGGGTTAGGTCTGGGATTTGCTCTCATCAGGCTCATTCTTTCGCATATCTCTTATACTTGATGGCCAGATCCTGGGCTTTTTCTGGATTGCACCACGTAGTAATGAAGTACAACACTGAAACAGTCAATTAAATCTGGTTTCGATCAATATTTTAGAGAATAATTCATGTTGGGTCTAGGTTAGGCCTGGGATTTGCCCTCATCAGGCTCATACTTTCGCATATTTCTCATACTTCATGGCTAGATCCTGGGCTATTTCTGGATTGTATCACGTAGTAATGTGGTACCACACAGAAACAGTCAATTAAACCTGGTTTCGATCAATATTTTAGAGGATAACGCAAGTTAGGTCTGGGATAGGTCTGGGATTTTCACTCATCAGACTCATACTTTCGCATTCTTAACATACTTGTTGAACGGATCCTGGGTTGTTTCTGGTTTGGATCACGTAGTAATGTGGTACCACACTGAAACAATCAATTAAACCTGGTCTTGATAAATATTTTAGAGGACAACGCATGTTAGGTCTGGGATAGGTCGGGGATTTGCCCTCACCGGACTCATACTTTCGCACACTTCACATACTCGTTGAACAGATCCTGGGTCATTTTCTGATTTGGATCACATAGTAATGTGGTACCACACTGAAACAGACGATTAAACCAGGTTTCGATAAATATTTTTGAGGATAACGCATGTTAGGTCTAGGTTAGGCCGGGGTTTTTCACTCATCACACTCATACTTTCGCATTCTTCACATACTTGTTGAACGGATCCTGGGTTTTTACTGGTTTGGATCACGTAGTAATGAAATGCAACACTGAAACAGTCAATTAAACCTGGTTTCCATCAATATTTTTGAGGATAACGCAAGTTAGGTCTGGGATAGGTCTGGGATTCGCCCTGATCAGGCTCATACTTTCGCATATTTCTCATACTTGATGGCTAGATCCTGGGTTTTTTCCGGTTTGGGTCACGTAGTAGTGTGGTACCACACTGAAACAGTCGATTAAACCTGGTTTCGAACAATATTTTTTAGGATAACGCACGTTAGGTCTAGGTTAGGCCGGGGATTTTCACTCATCAGACTCTTACTTTCGCATTCTTCACATACTTGTTGAACGGATCCTGGGTTTTTACTGGATTGTATCACGTAGTAATATGGGACCACACTGAAACAATCAATTAAACCTGGTCTTGATAAATATTTTAGAGGATAACGCATGTTAGGTCTGGGTTAGGTCTAGGATTTGCACTCGTCAAGCTCAAACTTTCGCATATTTCTCATACTTCATGGCTGGATCCTGGGCTATTGCTGGATTGGATCACGTAGTAATGTGGTACCCCACTGAAACAGTCAATTAAACCTGGTTTCGATGAATATTTTAGAGAATAATTCATGTTAGGTCTGGGTTAGGTCTGGGATTTGCTCTCATCAGGCTCATTCTTTCGCATATCTCTTATACTTGATGGCCAGATCCTGGGCTTTTTCTGGATTGCACCACGTAGTAATGAAGTACAACACAGAAACAGTCAATTAAATCTGGTTTCGATCAATATTTTAGAGAATAATTCATGTTGGGTCTAGGTTAGGCCTGGGATTTGCCCTCATCAGGCTCATACTTTCGCATATTTCTCATACTTCATGGCTAGATCCTGGGCTGTTTCTGGATTGTATCACATAGTAATGTGGCACCACGCTGAAACAGTCGATTAAACCTGGTTTCCATCAATATTTTAGAGGACAACGCATGTTAGGTCTAGGTTAGGCCTGGTATTTGCCCTCATCAGGGTCATACTTTCGCAGTTTTAACATACATGTTGACCTGATCGAGGGTTTTTTCTGCTTTGGATCACGTAGTAAAGTGGTACCACACTGAAACAGTCCATTAAACCTGGTTTGGATCAATATTTTAGAGGATAACGCATGTTAGGTCTAGGTTAGCCCTGGGATTTTCACTTATCAGACTCATACTTTCGCATTCTTCACATACTCGTTGAACAGATCCTGGGTTATTTTCTGGTTTGGATCACATAGTAATGTGGTACCACACTGAAACAGTCGATTAAACCAGGTTTCGATCAATATTTTTGAGGATATCGCATGTTAGGTCTAGGTTAGGCCTGGGATTTTCACTCATCAGACTCATACTTTCGCATTCTTCACATACTTGTTGAACCGATCCTGGGTTTTTTCTGGTTTGGATCACGTAGTAATGTGGGACCATACTGAAACAATCAATTAAACCTGGTCTTGATAAATATTTTAGAGGACAACGCATGTTAGGTCTGGGTTAGGTCTAGGATTTGCCCTCATCAGGCTCATACTTTCGCATATTTCTCATACTTCATGGCTATATCCTGGGCTGTTTCTGGATTGTATCACGTAGTAATGCGGTACCACGCTGAAACAGTCAATTAAACCTGGTTTGGATCAATATTTTAGAGGATAACGCATGTTAGGTTTGGTTAGGTCTAGGATTTTCCCTCGTCGGGCTCATACTTTCGCATATTTCTCATACTTCATGGCTAGATCCTGCGCTTTTTCTGGTTTGCATCACGTAGTAATGAAGTACAACACTGAAACAGTCGATTAAACATGGTTTCCATCAATATCTTAGAGGACAACGCAAGTTAGGTCTTGCATAGGTCTGGGATTTGCCCTCATCAGGCTCATACTTTCGTGATTTTCACATACTTGTTGAACAGATCCTGGGTTTTTTCTGGTTTGGATCACGTAGTAGTGTGGTACCACACTGAAACGGTCCATTAAACCTGGTTTGGATCAATATTTTAGAGGATAACGCATGTTAGGTCTAGGTTAGGTCTGTGATTTTCACTCATCAGACTCATACTTTCGCATTCTTCACATACTTGTTGAACGGATCCTGGGTTTTTTCTGGTTTGGATCACGTAGTAATGTGGGACCACACTGAAACAATCAATTAAACCTGGTCTTGATAAATATTTTAGAGGACAACGCATGTTAGGTCTGGGATAGGTCGGGGATTTGCCCTCACCGGACTCATACTTTCGCACACTTCACATACTCGTTGAACTGATCCTGGGTTAGTTTCTGAGTTGGATCACATAGTAATGTGGTACCACACTGAAACAGACGATTAAACCAGGTTTCGATAAATATTTTTGAGGATAACGCATGTTAGGTCTAGGTTAGGCCGGGGTTTTTCACTCATCACACTCATACTTTCGCATTCTGCACATACTTGTTGAACGGATCCTGGGTTTTTACTGGTTTGGATCACGTAGTAATGAAATGCAACACTGAAACAGTCAATTAAACCTGGTTTCCATCAATATTTTTGAGGATAACGCAAGTTAGGTCTGGGATAGGTCTGGGATTCGCCCTCATCAGGCTCATACTTTCGCATATTTCTTATACTTGATGGCTAGATCCTGGGTTTTTTCCGGTTTGGGTCACGTAGTAGTGTGGTACCACACTGAAACAGTCGATTAAACCTGGTTTCGAACAATATTTTTTAGGATAACGCACGTTAGGTCTAGGTTAGGCCGGGGATTTTCACTCATCAGACTCTTACTTTCGCATTCTTCACATACTTGTTGAACGGATCCTGGGTTTTTACTGGATTGTACCACGTAGTAATGAAGTACGACACTGAAACAGTCAATTAAACCTGGTTTCCATCAATGTTTTATAGGATAAGGCATGTTAGGTCTGGGTTTGGCCTGGGATTTTCACTCATCAGACTCATACTTTCGCATACTTCACATACTTGTTGAACGGATCCTGGGCTATTGCTGGATTGGATCACGTAGTAATGTGGTACCCCACTGAAACAGTCAATTAAACCTGGTTTCGATGAATATTTTACAGAATAATTCATGTTAGGTCTGGGTTAGGTCTGGGATATGCTCTCATCAGGCTCATTCTTTCGCATATCTCTTATACTTGATGGCCAGATCCTGGGCTTTTTCTGGATTGCACCACGTAGTAATGAAGTACAACACTGAAACAGTCAATTAAATCAGGTTTCGATCAATATTTTAGAGAATAATTCATGTTGGGTCTAGGTTAGGCCTGGGATTTGCCCTCATCAGGCTCATACTTTCGCATATTTCTCATACTTCATGGCTAGATCCTGGGCTGTTTCTGGATTGTATCACATAGTAATGTGGCACCACGCTGAAACAGTCGATTAAACCTGGTTTCCATCAATATTTTAGAGGACAACGCATGTTAGGTCTAGGTTAGGCCTGGTATTTGCCCTCATCAGGGTCATACTTTCGCAGTTTTAACATACATGTTGACCTGATCGAGGGTTTTTTCTGCTTTGGATCACGTAGTAAAGTGGTACCACACTGAAACAGTCAATTAAACCTGGTTTCCATCAATATCTTAGAGGACAACGCAAGTCAGGTCTGGGATAGGTCTGGGATTTGCCCTCATCAGGCTCCTACTTTCGCGTTTTTCACATACATGTTGAACAGATCCTGGGTTTTTTCTGATTTGGATCACGTAGTAGTATGGTACCACACTGAAACAGTCCATTAAACCAGGTTTGGATCAATATTTTAGAGGATAACGCATGTTAGGTCTAGGTTAGCCCTGGGATTTTCACTCATCAGACTCATACTTTCGCATTCTTCACATACTTGTTGAACGGATCCTGGGTTTTTTCTGGTTTGGTTCACGTAGTAATGTGGTACCACACTGAAACATTCGATTAAACCTGATCTTGATAAATATTTTAGAGGATAACGCATGTTAGGTCTAGGTTAGGCCTGGAATTTTCACTCATCAGACTCATACTTTCGCATTCTTCTCATACTTGTTGAACGGATCCTGGGTTTTTTCTGGATTGGGTCACGTAGTAGTGCGGTACCACACTGAAACAGTCGATTAAACCTGGTTTCGATCAATATTTTTGAGGATAACGCAAGTTAGGTCTGGGATAGGTCTGGGATTTTCCCTCATCAGGCTCATACTTTCGCGTTTTTCACATACTTGTTGAACAGATCCTGGGTTTTTTCTGGATTGGGTCACGTAGTAGTGTGGTACCACACTGAAACAGTCGATTAAACCTGGTTTCGATCAATATTTTTGAGGATAACGCATGTTAGGTCTGGGTTAGGTCTGGGATTTGCTCTCATCAGGCTCATTCTTTCGCATATCTCTTATACTTGATGGCCAGATCCTGGGCTTTTTCTGGATTGCACCACGTAGTAATGAAGTACAACACTGAAACAGTCAATTAAATCTGGTTTCGATCAATATTTTAGAGAATAATTCATGTTGGGTCTAGGTTAGGCCTGGGATTTGCCCTCATCAGGCTCATACTTTCGCATATTTCTCATACTTCATGGCTAGATCCTGGGCTATTTCTGGATTGTATCACGTAGTAATGTGGTACCACACAGAAACAGTCAATTAAACCTGGTTTCGATCAATATTTTAGAGGATAACGCAAGTTAGGTCTGGGATAGGTCTGGGATTTTCACTCATCAGACTCATACTTTCGCATTCTTAACATACTTGTTGAACGGATCCTGGGTTGTTTCTGGTTTGGATCACGTAGTAATGTGGTACCACACTGAAACAATCAATTAAACCTGGTCTTGATAAATATTTTAGAGGACAACGCATGTTAGGTCTGGGATAGGTCGGGGATTTGCCCTCACCGGACTCATACTTTCGCACACTTCACATACTCGTTGAACAGATCCTGGGTCATTTTCTGATTTGGATCACATAGTAATGTGGTACCACACTGAAACAGACGATTAAACCAGGTTTCGATAAATATTTTTGAGGATAACGCATGTTAGGTCTAGGTTAGGCCGGGGTTTTTCACTCATCACACTCATACTTTCGCATTCTTCACATACTTGTTGAACGGATCCTGGGTTTTTACTGGTTTGGATCACGTAGTAATGAAATGCAACACTGAAACAGTCAATTAAACCTGGTTTCCAACAATATTTTTGAGGATAACGCAAGTTAGGTCTGGGATAGGTCTGGGATTCGCCCTCATCAGGCTCATACTTTCGCATATTTCTCATACTTGATGGCTAGATCCTGGGTTTTTTCCGGTTTGGGTCACGTAGTAGTGTGGTACCACACTGAAACAGTCGATTAAACCTGGTTTCGAACAATATTTTTTAGGATAACGCACGTTAGGTCTAGGTTAGGCCGGGGATTTTCACTCATCAGACTCTTACTTTCGCATTCTTCACATACTTGTTGAACGGATCCTGGGTTTTTACTGGATTGTATCACGTAGTAATATGGGACCACACTGAAACAATCAATTAAACCTGGTCTTGATAAATATTTTAGAGGATAACGCATGTTAGGTCTGGGTTAGGTCTAGGATTTGCACTCGTCAAGCTCAAACTTTCGCATATTTCTCATACTTCATGGCTGGATCCTGGGCTATTGCTGGATTGGATCACGTAGTAATGTGGTACCCCACTGAAACAGTCAATTAAACCTGGTTTCGATGAATATTTTAGAGAATAATTCATGTTAGGTCTGGGTTAGGTCTGGGATTTGCTCTCATCAGGCTCATTCTTTCGCATATCTCTTATACTTGATGGCCAGATCCTGGGCTTTTTCTTGATTGCACCACGTAGTAATGAAGTACAACACTGAAACAGTCAATTAAATCTGGTTTCGATCAATATTTTAGAGAATAATTCATGTTGGGTCTAGGTTAGGCCTGGGATTTGCCCTCATCAGGCTCATACTTTCGCATATTTCTCATACTTCATGGCTAGATCCTGGGCTGTTTCTGGATTGTATCACATAGTAATGTGGCACCACGCTGAAACAGTCGATTAAACCTGGTTTCCATCAATATTTTAGAGGACAACGCATGTTAGGTCTAGGTTAGGCCTGGTATTTGCCCTCATCAGGGTCATACTTTCGCAGTTTTAACATACATGTTGACCTGATCGAGGGTTTTTTCTGCTTTGGATCACGTAGTAAAGTGGTACCACACTGAAACAGTCCATTAAACCTGGTTTGGATCAATATTTTAGAGGATAACGCATGTTAGGTCTAGGTTAGCCCTGGGATTTTCACTTATCAGACTCATACTTTCGCATTCTTCACATACTTGTTGAACGGATCCTGGGTTTTTTCTGGTTTGGTTCACGTAGTAATGTGGTACCACACTGAAACAGTCAATTAAACCTGGTTTCCATCAATATCTTAGAGGACAACGCAAGTTAGGTCTGGGATAGGTCTGGGATTTGCCCACATCAGGCTCATACTTTCGCGTTTTTCACATACCTGTTGAACAGATCCTGGGTTTTTTCTGGTTTGGATCACGTAGTAGTGTGGTACCACACTGAAACAATCAATTAAACCTGGTCTTGATAAATATTTTAGAGGATAACGCATGTTAGGTTTGGGTTAAGTCTAAGATTTGCCCTCATCAGGCTCATACTTTCGCATATTTCTCATACTTCATGGCTAGATCCTGGGCTGTTTCTGGATTGTATGACGTAGTAATGTGGTACCACGCTGAAACAGTCAATTAAACCTGGTTTCGATCAATATTTTAGAGGATAACGCAAGTTAGGTCTGGCATAGGTCTGGGATTCGCCCTCATCAGGCTCATACTTTCGCGTTTTTCACATACTTGTTGAACTGATCCTGGGCTTTTTCTGGTTTGGATCGCATAGTAATGTGGTACCACACTGAAACAGTCGATTAAACCAGGTTTCGATCAATATTTTTGAGGATAACGCATGTTAGGTCTAGGTTAGGCCTGGGATTTTCACTCATCAGACTCATACTTTCGCATTATTCACATACTTGTTGAACGGATCCTGGGTTTTTTCTGGTTTGGATCACGTAGTAATGTGGGACCACACTGAAACAGTCAATTAAACCTGGTTTCCATCAATATCTTAGAGGACAACGCAAGTTAGGTCTGGGATAGGTCTGGGATTTGCCCACATCAGGCTCATACTTTCGCGTTTTTCACATACCTGTTGAACAGATCCTGGGTTTTTTCTGGTTTGGATCACGTAGTAGTGTGGTACCACACTGAAACAATCAATTAAACCTGGTCTTGATAAATATTTTAGAGGATAACGCATGTTAGGTCTAGGTTAGGCCTGGAATTTTCACTCATCAGACTCATACTTTCGCATTCTTCTCATACTTGTTGAACGGATCCTGGGTTTTTTCTGGATTGGGTCACGTAGTAGTGCGGTACCACACTGAAACAGTCGATTAAACCTGGTTTCGATCAATATTTTTGAGGATAACGCAAGTTAGGTCTGGGATAGGTCTGGGATTTTCCCTCATCAGGCTCATACTTTCGCGTTTTTCACATACTTGTTGAACAGATCCTGGGTTTTTTCTGGATTGGGTCGCGTAGTAGTGTGGTACCACACTGAAACAGTCGATTAAACCTGGTTTCGATCAATATTTTTGAGGATAACGCATGTTAGGTCTGGGTTAGGTCTGGGATTTTCACTCATCAGACTCATACTTTCGCATTCTTCACACACTTGTTGAACGGATCCTGGGTTTTTTCTGGTTTGGATCACGTAGTAATGTGGGACCACACTGAAGCAGTCAATTAAACCTGGTTTCGATCATTATATTAGAGAATAATTCATGTTAGGTCTAGGTTAGGTCTGGGATTTGCTCTCATCAGGCTCATACTTTCGCATGTTTCTCATACTTCATGGCTAGATCCTGGGCTATTTCTGGATTGTATCACGTAGTAATGTGGTACCACACAGAAACTGTCAATTAAACCTGGTTTCGATCAATATTTTAGAGGATAACGCATGTTAGGTCTGGGATAGGTCTGGGATTTGCCCTCATCAGACTCATACTTTCGCACACTTCACATACTCGTTGAACAGATCCTGGGTTATTTTCTGGTTTGGATCGCATAGTAATGTGGTACCACACTGAAACAGTCGATTAAACCAGGTTTCGATCAATATTTTTGAGGATAACGCATGTTAGGTCTAGGTTAGGCCTGGGATTTTCACTCATCAGACTCATACTTTCGCATTCTTCACACACTTGTTGAACGGGTCCTGGGTTTTTTCTGGTTTGGATCACGCAGTAATGTGGGGCCACACTGAAACGGTCAACTAAACCTGGTTTCGATCAATATATTAGAGAATAATTCATGTTAGGTCTAGGTTAGGTCTGGGATTTGCTCTCATCAGGCTCATTCTTTCGCATATTTCTCATACTTGATGGCTAGATCCTGGGCTTTTTCTGGATTGCATCACGTAGTAATGAAGTACAACACTGAAACAGTCAGTTAAACATGGTTTCCATCAATATCTTAGAGGACAACGCAAGTTAGGTCTGGGATAGGTCTGGGATTTGCCCACATCAGGCTCATACCTTCGCGTTTTTCACATACTTGTTGAACAGATCCTGGGTTTTTTCTGGTTTGGATCACGTAGTAGTGTGGTACCACACTGAAACAGTCCATTAAACCTGGTTTCGATCAACATTTTAGAGGATAACGCATGTTAGGTCTAGGTTAGGTCAGGGATTTTCACTCATCAGACTCATACTTTCGCATTCTTCACATACTTGTTGAACGGATCCTGGGATTTTTCTGGTTTGGATCACGTAATAATGTGGGACCACACTGAAACAATCAATTAAACCTGGTCTTGATAAATATTTTAGAGGATAACGCATGTTAGGTCTGGGATAGGTCTGGGATTTGCCCTCATCAGACTCATACTTTCGCACACTTCACATACTTGTTGAACAGATACAGGGTTTTTTCTGGTTTGGTTCACGTAGTAATGTGGTACCACACTGAAACATTCAATTAAACCTGGTCTTGATAAATATTTTAGAGGATAACTCATGTTAGGTTTGGGTTAGGTCTTGGATTCGCCCTCATCAGGCTCATACTTTCGCATATTTCTCATACTTGTTGAACTGATCCTGGGCTTTTTCTGGTTTGGATCACTTAGTAATGTGGTACCACACCGAAACAGTCAATTAAACCTGGTTTCGATCAATATTTTAGAGAATAATTCATGTTAGGTCTAGGTTAGGTCTGGGATTTGCTCTCATCAGGCTCATACTTTCGCACACTTCAGATACTCGTTTGGCAGATCCTGTGTTATTTTCTGGTTTGGATCGCATAGTAATGTGGTACCACACTGAAACAGTCGATTAAGCCAGGTTTCGATCAATATTTTTGAGGATAACGCATGTTAGGTCTAGGTTAGGCCTGGGATTTTCACTCATCAGACTCATACTTTCGCATTCTTCACATACTTGTTGAACGGATCCTGGGTTGTTTCTGGTTTGGATCACGTAGTAATGTGGGACCACACTGAAACAGTCGATTAAACCTGGTTTCGATCAATATTTTTGAGGATAACGCAAGTTAGGTCTGGGATAGGTCTGGGATTTTCCCTCATCAGGCTCATACTTTCGCACACTTCACATACTCGTTGAACAGATCCTGGGTTATTTTCTGGTTTGGATCGCATAGTAATGTGGTACCACACTGATATAGTCGATTAAACCAGGTTTCGATCAATATTTTTGAGGATAACGCATGTTAGGTCTAGGTTAGGCCTGGGATTTTCACTCATCAGACTCATACTTTCGCATTCTTCTCATACTTGTTGAACGGATCCTGGGTTTTTTCTGGTTTGGATCACGTAGTAATGTGGTACCACACTGAAACAGTCAATTAAACCTGGTTTTGATCAATATTTTAGAGAATAATTCATGTTAGGTCTAGGTTAGGTCTGGGATTTGCTCTCATCAGGCTCATTCTTTCGCATATTTCTCATACTTGATGGCTAGATCCTGGCCTTTTTCTGGATTGCATCACGTAGTAATGAAGTACAACACTGAAACAGTCAATTAAACCTGGATTCCATCAATATCTTAGAGGACAACGCAAGTTAGGTCTGGGATAGGTCTGGGATTTGCCCACATCAGGCTCATACTTTCGCGTTTTTCACATACTCGTTGAACAGATCCTGGGTTATCTTCTGGTTTGGATCGCATAGTAATGTGGTACCACACTGAAACAGTCGATTAAACCAGGTTTCGATCAATATTTTTGAGGATAACGCATGTTAGGTCTAGGTTAGGCCTGGGATTTTCACTCATCAGACTCATACTTTCGCATTCTTCTCATACTTGTTGAACGGATCCTGGGTTTTTTCTGGATTGGGTCACGTAGTAGTGCGGTACCACACTGAAACAGTGATTTAAACCTGGTTTCGATCAATATTTTTGAGGATAACGCAAGTTAGCTCTGGGATAGGTCTGGGATTTTCCCTCATCAGGCTCATACTTTCGCGTTCTTCTCATACTTGTTGAACAGATCCTGGGTTTTTTCTGGATTGGGTCACGTAGTAGTGTGGTACCACACTGAAACAGTCGATTAAACCTGGTTTCGATCAATATTTTTGAGGATAACGCATGTTAGGTCTAGGTTAGGCCGGGGATTTTCACTCATCAAACTCATACTTTCGCATTCTTCACACACTTGTTGAACGGATCCTGGGTTTTTTCTGGTTTGGATCACGCAGTAATGTGGGGCCACACTGAAACGGTCAACTAAACCTGGTTTCGATCAATATATTAGAGAATAATTCATGTTAGGTCTAGGTTAGGTCTGTGATTTGCTCTCATCAGGCTCATTCTTTCGCATATTTCCCATACTTGATGGCTAGATCCTGGGCTTTTTCTGGATTGCATCACGTAGTAATGAAGTGCAACACTGAATCAGTCAATTAAACCTGGTTTCCATCAATATCTTAGAGGACAACGCAAGTTAGGTCTGGGATAGGTCTGGGATTTGCCCACATCAGGCTCATACCTTCGCGTTTTTCACATACTTGTTGAACAGATCCAGGGTTTTTTTGGTTTGGATCACGTAGTAGTGTGGTACCACACTGAAACAGTCCATTAAACCTGGTTTGGATCAACATTTTAGAGGATAACGCATGTTAGGTCAAGGTTAGGTCAGGGATTTTCACTCATCAGACTCATACTTTCGCATTCTTCACATACTTGTTGAGCGGATCCTGGGTTTTTTCTGGTTTGGATCACGTAATAATGTGGGACCACACTGAAACAATCAATTAAACCTGGTCTTGATAAATATTTTAGAGGATAACGCATGTTAGGTCTGGGATAGGTCTGGGATTTGCCCTCATCAGACTCATACTTTCGCACACTTCACATACTTGTTGAACAGATACAGGGTTTTTTCTGGTTTGGTTCACGTAGTAATGTGGTACCACACTGAAACATTCAATTAAACCTGGTGTTGATAAATATTTTAGCGGATAACTCATGTTAGGTTTGGGTTAGGTCTTGGCTTTGCCATCATCAGGCTCATACTTTCGCATATTTCTCAGACTTCATGGCTAGATTCTGGGCTGTTTCTGGATTGTATCAAGTAGTAATGTGGTACCACGCTGAAACAGTCAATTAAACCTGGTTTCGATCAATATTTTAGAGGATAACGGAAGTTAGGTCTGGGATAGGTCTAGGATTTGCCCTCATCAGGCTCTTACTTTCGCATATTTCTCATACTTCATGGCTAGATCCTGGGCTATTTCTGGATTGGATCACGTAGTAAAGTGGTACCACACTGAAACATTCAATGAAACCTGGTCTGGATAAATATTTTAGAGGATAACGCATCTTGGGTCTGGGTTAGGTCTAAGATTTGCCCTCATCACGCTCACAGTTTAGCGTTTTTCGCATACTTGTTGAACAGATCCTGGGTTTTTTCTGGTTTGGATCACGAAGTAGTGTGGTACCACACTGAAACAGTCCATTAAACCAGGTTTCGCTCAATATTTTAGAGGATAACGCATGTTAGGTCTAGGTTAGGTCTGGGATTTGCTCTCATCAGGCTCATTCTTTCGCATATTTCTCATACTTGATGGCTAGATCCTGGGCTTTTTCTGGATTGCATCACGTAATAATGTAGTACCACACTGAAACAGTCAATGAAACCTGGTTTCCATCAATATTTTAAAGGACAACGCAAGTTAGGTCTAGGTAAGGCCTGAGATTTGCTCTCATCAGGGTCATACTTTCGCAGTTTTAACATACATGTTGACCTGATCGAGGGTTTTTTCTGCTTTGGATCACGTAGTAAGGTGGTACCACACTGAAACAGTCCATTAAACCTGGTTTGGATCAATATTTTTGAGGATAACGCATGTTAGGTCTGGGATAGGTCTAGGATTTGCCCTCATCAGGCTCTTACTTTCGCATATTTCTCATACTTCATGGCTAGATCCTGGGCTATTTCTGGATTGGATCACGTGGTAAAGTGGTACCACACTGAAACATTCAATGAAACCTGGTCTGGATAAATATTTTAGAGGATAACGCATCTTTGGTCTGGGTTAGGTCTAAGATTTGCCCTCATCACGCTCACAGTTTAGCGTTTTTCGCATACTTGTTGAACGGATCCTGGGTTTTTTCCGGTTTCGATCACGTAGTAATGTGGTACCACACTGAAACATTCAATTAAACCTGGTCTTGATAAATATTTTAGAGGATAACGCATGTTAGGTTTGGGTTAGGTCTAGGACTTGCCCTCATTAGGCTCATACTTTCGCATATTTCTCATACTTCATGGCTAGATCCTGGGCTTTTTCTGGATTGCATCACGTAGTAATGTAGTACCACACTGAAACATTCAATTAAACTTGGTCTTGATAAATATTTCAGAGGATAACGCATGTTAGGTCTGGGTTAGGTCTAGGATTTGCACTCATAAGGCTCATACTTTCGCGTTTTTCACATACTTGTTGAACAGATCCTGGGTTTTTTCTGGTTTGGATCACGTAGTAGTGTGGTACCACACTGAAACAGTCCATTAAACCTGGTTGCGATCAATGTTTTAGAGGATAACGCATGTTAGGTCTGGGTTAGGTCTAGTATTTGCCCTCATCAGGCTCATTCTTTCGCATATTTCTCAAACTTGATGGCTAGATCCTGGGCTTTTTCTGGATTGCATCACGTAGTAATGTAGAACCACACTGAAACATTCAATTAAACCTGGTCTTGATAAATATTTCAGAGGATAACGCATGTTAGGTCTGGGTTAGGTCTAGGATTCGCACTCATCAGGCTCATACTTTCGCATATTTCTCATACTTCATGGCTAGATCCTGGGCTATTTCTGGATTGTATCACGTAGTAATGTAGTACCACACTGAAACAGTCAATGAAACCTGGTTTCCATCAATATTTTAGAGGACAACGCATGTCAGGTCTAGGTTAGGCCTGGGATTTGCTCTCATCAGGGTCATACTTTCGCAGTTTTAACATACATGTTGACCTGATCGAGGGTTTTTTCTCCTTTGGATCACGTAGTAAGGTGGTACCACACTGAAACAGTCCATTAAACCTGGTTTGGATCAATATTTTTGAGGATAACGCATGTTAGGTCTAGGTTAGGTCTGGGATTTGCTCTCATCAGGCTCATTCTTTCGCATATTTCTCATACTTGTTGGCTAGATCCTGGGCTTTTTCTGGATTGCATCACGTAATAATGTAGTACCACACCGAAACAGTCAATGAAACCTGGTTTTCATCAATATTTTAGAGGACAACGCATGTTAGGTCTAGGTTAGGCCTGGGATTTGCCCTCATCAGGGTCATACTGCCGCAGTTTTAACATACTTGTTGAACGGATCCTGGGTTTTTTCTGGTTTGGTTCACGTAGTAATGTGGTACCACACTGAAACATTCAATTAAACCTGGTCTTGATAAATATTTTAGGGGATAACGCATGTTAGGTTTGGGTTAGGTCTGGGATTTGCCCTCATCAGGCTCATACTTTCGCATATTTCTCATACTTCATAGCTAGATCCTGGGCTTTTTCTGGATTGCATCACGTAGTAATGTGGTACCACGCTGAAACAGTCAATTGAACCTGGTCACCATCAATATCTTAGAGGACAACGCAAGTTAGGTCTGGGATAGGTCTGGGATTTGCCCACATCAGGCTCATACCTTCGCGTTTTTCACATACTTGTTGAACAGATCCAGGGTTTTTTTGGTTTGGATCACGTAGTAGTGTGGTACCACACTGAAACAGTCCATTAAACCTGGTTTGGATCAACATTTTAGAGGATAACGCATGTTAGGTCAAGGTTAGGTCAGGGATTTTCACTCATCAGACTCATACGTTCGCATTCTTCACATACTTGTTGAACGGATCCTGGGTTTTTTCTGGTTTGGATCACGTAATAATGTGGGACCACACTGAAACAATCAATTAAACCTGGTCTTGATAAATATTTTAGAGGATAACGCATGTTAGGTCTGGGATAGGTCTGGGATTTGCCCTCATCAGACTCATACTTTCGCACACTTCACATACTTGTTGAACAGATACAGGGTTTTTTCTGGTTTGGTTCACGTAGTAATGTGGTACCACACTGAAACATTCAATTAAACCTGGTCTTGATAAATATTTTAGCGGATAACTCATGTTAGGTCTGGGTTAGGTCTTGGATTTGCCATCATCAGGCTCATACTTTCGCATATTTCTCAGACTTCATGGCTAGATTCTGGGCTGTTTCTGGATTGTATCAAGTAGTAATGTGGTACCACGCTGAAACAGTCAATTAAACCTGGTTTCGATCAATATTTTAGAGGATAACGGAAGTTAGGTCTGGGATAGGTCTAGGATTTGCCCTCATCAGGCTCTTACTTTCGCATATTTCTCATACTTCATGGCTAGATCCTGGGCTATTTCTGGATTGGATCACGTAGTAAAGTGGTACCACACTGAAACATTCAATGAAACCTGGTCTGGATAAATATTTTAGAGGATAACGCATCTTGGGTCTGGGTTAGGTCTAAGATTTGCCCTCATCACGCTCACAGTTTAGCGTTTTTCGCATACTTGTTGAACAGATCCTGGGTTTTTTCTGGTTTGGATCACGAAGTAGTGTGGTACCACACTGAAACAGTCCATTAAACCAGGTTTCGCTCAATATTTTAGAGGATAACGCATGTTAGGTCTAGGTTAGGTCTGGGATTTGCTCTCATCAGGCTCATTCTTTAGCATATTTCTCATACTTGATGGCTAGATCCTGGGCTTTTTCTGGATTGCATCACGTAATAATGTAGTACCACACTGAAACAGTCAATGAAACCTGGTTTCCATCAATATTTTAAAGGACAACGCAAGTTAGGTCTAGGTAAGGCCTGAGATTTGCTCTCATCAGGGTCATACTTTCGCAGTTTTAACATACATGTTGACCTGATCGAGGGTTTTTTCTGCTTTGGATCACGTAGTAAGGTGGTACCACACTGAAACAGTCCATTAAACCTGGTTTGGATCAATATTTTTGAGGATAACGCATGTTAGGTCTGGGATAGGTCTAGGATTTGCCCTCATCAGGCTCTTACTTTCGCATATTTCTCATACTTCATGGCTAGATCCTGGGCTATTTCTGGATTGGATCACGTGGTAAAGTGGTACCACACTGAAACATTCAATGAAACCTGGTCTGGATAAATATTTTAGAGGATAACGCATCTTTGGTCTGGGTTAGGTCTAAGATTTGCCCTCATCACGCTCACAGTTTAGCGTTTTTCGCATACTTGTTGAACGGATCCTGGGTTTTTTCTGGTTTGGATCACGTAGTAATGTGGGACCACACTGAGACAGTCAATTAAACCTGGTTTCGATCAGTATTTTAGAGACTAATTCATGTTAGGTCTAGGTTAGGTCTGGTATTTGCTCTTTTCAGGCTCATTGTTTCGCATATTTCTCATACTTGATGGCTAGATCGTGGGCTTTTTCTGGATTGCATCACGTAGTAATGTAGAACCACACTGAAACATTCAATTAAACCTGGTCTTGATAAATATTTCAGAGGATAACGCATGTTAGGTCTGGGTTAGGTCTAGGATTCGCACTCATCAGGCTCATACTTTCGCATATTTCTCATACTTCATGGCTAGATCCTGGGCTATTTCTAGATTGTATCACGTAGTAATGTAGTACCACACTGTAACAGTCAATGAAACCTGGTTTCCATCAATATTTTAGAGGACAACGCATGTCAGGTCTAGGTTAGGCCTGGGATTTGCTCTCATCAGGGTCATACTTTCGCAGTTTTAAGATACATGTTGACCTGATCGAGGGTTTTTTCTCCTTTGGATCACGTAGTAAGGTGGTACCACACTGAAACAGTCCATTAAACCTGGTTTGGATCAATATTTTTGAGGATAACGCATGTTAGGTCTAGGTTAGGTCTGGGATTTGCTCTCATCAGGCTCATTCTTTCGCATATTTCTCATACTTGTTGGCTAGATCCTGGGCTTTTTCTGGATTGCATCACGTAATAATGTAGTACCACACCGAAACAGTCAATGAAACCTGGTTTTCATCAATATTTTAGAGGACAACGCAAGTTAGGTCTAGGTACGGCCTGAGATTTTCACTGATCAGACTCATACTTTCGCATTCTTCACATACTTGTTGAACGGATCCTGGGTTTTTTCTGGTTTGGATGGCGTAGTAATGTGGTACCACACTGAAACATTCAATTAAACCAGGTCTTGATAAATATTTTAGAGAATAACGCATGTTAGGTCTGGGTTAGGTCTAGGATTTGCCCTCATCAGGCTCATACTTTCGCATATTTCTCATACTTCATGGCTAGATCCTGGGCTATTTCTGGATTGGATCACGTAGTAAAGTGGTACCACACTGAAACATTCAATGAAACCTGGTCTGGATAAATATTTTAGAGGATAACGCATCTTGGGTCTGGGTTAGGTCTAAGATTTGCCCTCATCACGCTCACAGTTTAGCGTTTTTCGCATACTTGTTGAACAGATCCTGGGTTTTTTCTGGTTTGGATCACGAAGTAGTGTGGTACCACACTGAAACAGTCCATTAAACCAGGTTTCGCTCAATATTTTAGAGGATAACGCATGTTAGGTCTAGGTTAGGTCTGGGATTTGCTCTCATCAGGCTCATTCTTTCGCATATTTCTCATACTTGATGGCTAGATCCTGGGCTTTTTCTGGATTGCATCACGTAATAATGTAGTACCACACTGAAACAGTCAATGAAACCTGGTTTCCATCAATATTTTAAAGGACAACGCAAGTTAGGTCTAGGTAAGGCCTGAGATTTGCTCTCATCAGGGTCATACTTTCGCAGTTTTAACATACATGTTGACCTGATCGAGGGTTTTTTCTGCTTTGGATCACGTAGTAAGGTGGTACCACACTGAAACAGTCCATTAAACCTGGTTTGGATCAATATTTTTGAGGATAACGCATGTTAGGTCTGGGATAGGTCTAGGATTTGCCCTCATCAGGCTCTTACTTTCGCATATTTCTCATACTTCATGGCTAGATCCTGGGCTATTTCTGGATTGGATCACGTGGTAAAGTGGTACCACACTGAAACATTCAATGAAACCTGGTCTGGATAAATATTTTAGAGGATAACGCATCTTTGGTCTGGGTTAGGTCTAAGATTTGCCCTCATCACGCTCACAGTTTAGCGTTTTTCGCATACTTGTTGAACGGATCCTGGGTTTTTTCCGGTTTCGATCACGTAGTAATGTGGTACCACACTGAAACATTCAATTAAACCTGGTCTTGATAAATATTTTAGAGGATAACGCATGTTAGGTTTGGGTTAGGTCTAGGACTTGCCCTCATTAGCCTCATACTTTCGCATATTTCTCATACTTCATGGCTAGATCCTGGGCTTTTTCTGGATTGCATCACGTAGTAATGTAGTACCACACTGAAACATTCAATTAAACTTGGTCTTGATAAATATTTCAGAGGATAACGCATGTTAGGTCTGGGTTAGGTCTAGGATTTGCACTCATAAGGCTCATACTTTCGCGTTTTTCACATACTTGTTGAACAGATCCTGGGTTTTTTCTGGTTTGGATCACGTAGTAGTGTGGTACCACACTGAAACAGTCCATTAAACCTGGTTGCGATCAATGTTTTAGAGGATAACGCATGTTAGGTCTGGGTTAGGTCTAGTATTTGCCCTCATCAGGCTCATTCTTTCGCATATTTCTCAAACTTGATGGCTAGATCCTGGGCTTTTTCTGGATTGCATCACGTAGTAATGTAGAACCACACTGAAACATTCAATTAAACCTGGTCTTGATAAATATTTCAGAGGATAACGCATGTTAGGTCTGGGTTAGGTCTAGGATTCGCACTCATCAGGCTCATACTTTCGCATATTTCTCATACTTCATGGCTAGATCCTGGGCTATTTCTGGATTGTATCACGTAGTAATGTAGTACCACACTGAAACAGTCAATGAAACCTGGTTTCCATCAATATTTTAGAGGACAACGCATGTCAGGTCTAGGTTAGGCCTGGGATTTGCTCTCATCAGGGTCATACTTTCGCAGTTTTAACATACATGTTGACCTGATCGAGGGTTTTTTCTCCTTTGGATCACGTAGTAAGGTGGTACCACACTGAAACAGTCCATTAAACCTGGTTTGGATCAATATTTTTGAGGATAACGCATGTTAGGTCTAGGTTAGGTCTGGGATTTGCTCTCATCAGGCTCATTCTTTCGCATATTTCTCATACTTGTTGGCTAGATCCTGGGCTTTTTCTGGATTGCATCACGTAATAATGTAGTACCACACCGAAACAGTCAATGAAACCTGGTTTTCATCAATATTTTAGAGGACAACGCAAGTTAGGTCTAGGTACGGCCTGAGATTTTCACTGATCAGACTCATACTTTCGCATTCTTCACATACTTGTTGAACGGATCCTGGGTTTTTTCTGGTTTGGATGGCGTTGTAATGTGGTACCACACTGAAACATTCAATTAAACCAGGTCTTGATAAATATTTTAGAGAATAACGCATGTTAGGTCTGGGTTAGGTCTAGGATTTGCCCTCATCAGGCTCATACTTTCGCATATTTCTCATACTTCATGGCTAGATCCTGGGCTATTTCTGGATTGGATCACGTAGTAATGTGGCACCACACTGAAACAGTCAATTAAACCTGGTTTTGATCAATATTTTAGAGAATAATTCATGTTAGGTCTAGGTTAGGTCAGGGATTTGCTCTCATCAGGCTCATTCTTTCGCATATTCCTCATACTTGATGGCTAGATCCTGGGCATTTTCTGGATTGCATCACGTAGTAATGAAGCACAACACTGGAACAGTCAATTAAACTTGGTTTCCATCAATATTTTAGAGGACAACGCATGTTAGGTCTAGGTTAGGCCTGGGATTTGCCCTCATCAGGGTCATACTGCCGCAGTTTTAACATACTTGTTGAACGGATCCTGGGTTTTTTCTGGTTTGGTTCACGTAGTAATGTGGTACCACACTGAAACATTCAATTAAATCTGGTCTTGATAAATATTTTAGAGGATAACGCATGTTAGGTTTGGGTTAGGTCTAGGATTTGCCCTCATTAGGCTCATACTTTCGCATATTTCTCAAACTTGATGGCTAGATCCTGGGCTGTTTCTGGATTGTATCACGTAGTAATGTGGTGCCACGCTGAAACAGTCGATTAAACCTGGTTTCGATCAATATTTTAGAGGATAACGCAAGTTAAGTCTGGGATAGGTCTGGGATTTGACCTCATCAGACTCATACTTTCGCGTTTTTCACGTACTTGTTGAACAGATCCTGGGTTTTTTCTGGTTTGGATCACGTAGTAGTGTGGTACCACACTGAAACAGTCCATTAAACCTGGTCTCCATCAATATCTTAGAGGACAACGCAAGTTAGGTCTGGGATAGGTCTTGGATTTGCCCTCATCAGGCTCATACTTTCGCATATTTCTCATACTTCATGGCTAGATCCTGGGCTATTTCTGGATTGGATCACGTAGTAAAGTGGTACCACACTGAAACATTCAATGAAACCTGGTCAGGATAAATATTTTAGAGGATAACGCATGTTTGGTCTGGGTTAGGTCTAGGATTTGCCCTCATCAGGCTCATTCTTTCGCAAATTTCTGATACTTGATGGCTAGATCCTGGGCGTTTTCTGGATTGCATCACGTAGTAATGTAGTACCACACTGAAACAGTCAATGAAACCTAGTTTCCATCTATATTTTAGAGGACAACGCAAGTTAGGTCTAGGTAAGGCCTGAGATTTTCACTGATCAGACTCATACTTTCGCATTCTTCACATACTTGTTGAACGGATCCTGGGTTTTTTCTGGTTTTGATCACGTAGTAATGTGGTACCACACTGAAACATTCAATTAAACCTTGTCTTGATAAATATTTTGGAGAATAACGCATGTTAGGTCTGGGTTAGGTCTAGGATTTGCCCTCATCAGGCTCATACTTTCGCATATCTCTCATACTTCATGGCTAGATCCTGGGCTATTTCTGGATTGGATCATGTAGTAATGTGGCACCACACTGAAACAGTCAATTAAACCTGGTTTTGATCAATATTTTAGAGAATAATTCATGTTAGGTCTAGGTTAGGTCAGGGATTTGCTCTCATCAGGCTCATTCTTTCGCATATTTCTCATACTTGATGGCTAGATCCTGGCTATTTCTGGATTGCATCACGTAGTAATGAAGCACAACACTGAAACAGTCAATTAAACTTGGTTTCCATCAATATTTTAGAGGACAACGCATGTTAGGTCTAGGTTAGGCCTGGGATTTGCCCTCATCAGGGTCATACTGCCGCAGTTTTAACATACTTGTTGAACGGATCCTGGGTTTTTTCTGGTTTGGTTCACGTAGTAATGTGGTACCACACTGAAACATTCAATTAAACCTGGTCTTGATAAATATTTTAGGGGATAACGCATGTTAGGTTTGGGTTAGGTCTGGGATTTGCCCTCATCAGGCTCATACTTTCGCATATTTCTCATACTTCATAGCTAGATCCTGGGCTTTTTCTGGATTGCATCACGTAGTAATGTGGTACCACGCTGAAACAGTCAATTGAACCTGGTCACCATCAATATCTTAGAGGACAACGCAAGTTAGGTCTGGGATAGGACTTGGATTTGCCCTCATCAGGCTCATACTTTCGCATATTTCTCATACTTCATAGCTAGGTCCTGGGCTATTTCTGGATTGGATCACGTAGTAAAGTGGTACCACACTGAAACATTCAATGAAACCTGGTCTGGATAAATATTTTAGAGGATAACGCATGTTAGGTCTGGGTTAGGTCTAGGATTTGCCCTCATCAGGCTCATTCTTTCGCATATTTCTCATACTTGATGGCTAGATCCTGGGCTTTTTCTGGATTGCATCACGTAGTAATGTGGTACCACGCTGAAACAGTCAATTAAACCTGGTTTCGATCAATATGTTAGAGGATAACGCAAGCTAAGTCTGGGATAGGTCTGGAATTTGACCTCATCAGACTCATCCTTTCGCGTTTTTCACATACTTGTTGAACAGATCCTGGGTTTTTCCTGGTTTGGATCACGTAGTAATGTGGGACTACAATGAAACAATCAATTAAACCTGATCTTGATAAATATTTTAGAGGATAACGCATGTTAGGTTTGGGTTAGGTCTAGGATTTGCCCTCGTCAGGCTCATACTTTCGCATATTTCTCATACTTGATGGCTAGATCCTGGGCTTTTTCTGGATCGCATCACGTAGTAATGAAGTACAACACTGAAACATTCAATTAAACCGGGTCTTGATAAATATTTTAGAAGATAACGCATGTTAGGTCTGGGTTAGGCCTAGGATTTGCCCTCATCAGGCTCATACTTTCGCATATTTCTCATACTTCATGGCTAGATCCTGGGCTATTTCTGGATTGGATCTCGTAGTAAAGTGGTACCACACTGAAACATTCAATGAAACCTGGTCTGGATAAATATTTTAGAGGATAACGCATGTTAGGTCTGGGTTAGGTCTAGGAATTGCCCTCATCAGGCTTATTCTTTCGCATATGTCTCATACATGATGGCTAGATCCTGGGCTTTTTCTTGATCGCATCACGTAGTAATGAGGTACAACACTGAAGCAGTCACTTAAACCTGGTTTCCATCAATATCTTAGAGGACAACGCAAGTTAGGTCTGGGATAGGTCTGAAATTTGCCCTCATCAGGCTCATACTTTCGCGTTTTCACATACTTGTTGAACAGATCCTGGGTTTTTTCTGGTTTGGATCACGTAGTAATGTGGTACCACGCTGAAACAGTCGATTAGACCCGGTTTCGATCAATATTTTAGAGGATAACGCAAGCTAAGTCTGGGATAGGTCTGGAATTTGACCTCATCAGACTCATCCTTTCGCGTTTTTCACATACTTGTTGAACAGATCCTGGGTTTTTTCTGGTTTGGATCACGTAGTAATGTGGGACCACACTGAAACAATCAATTAAACCTGGTCTTGATAAATATTTTGGAGGATAACGCATGTTAGGTCTAGGTTAGGTCTAGGATTTGCCCTCATCAGGCTCATACTTTCGCATATTTCTCATACTTCATGGCTAGATCCTGGGCTGTTTCTGGATTGTATCACGTAGTAATGTGGTACCACGCTGAAACAGTCAATTAAACCTGGTTTCGATCAATATTTTGGAGGATAACGCAAGTAAGGTCTGGGATAGGTCTAGGATTTGCCCCCATCAGGCTCTTACTTTCGCAAATTTCTCATACTTCATGGCTAGATCCTGGGCTATTTCTGGATTGGATCACGTAGTAATGCGGTACCACGCTGAAACAGTCAATTAAACCTGGTTTCGATCAATATTTTGGAGGATAACGCAAGTTAGGTCTGGGATAGGTCTAGGATTTGCCCTCATCAGGCTCTTACTTTCGCATATTTCTCATACTTCATGGCTAGATCCTGGGCTATTTCTGGATTGGATCACGTAGTAAAGTGGTACCACACTGAAACATTCAACGAAACCTGGTCTGGATAAATATTTTAGAGGATAATGCATCTTAGGTCTAGGTTAGGTCTGGGATTTTCACTCATCAGACTCATACTTTCGCATTCTTCACATACTTGTTGAACGGATCCTGGGTTTTTCCTGGTTTCGATCACGTAGTAATGTGGGACCACAATGAAACAATCAATTAAACCTGGTCTTGATAAATATTTTAGAGGATAACGCATGTTAGGTTTGGGTTAGGTCTAGGATTTGCCCTCGTCAGGCTCATTCTTTCGCATATTTCTCATACTTCATGGCTAGATCCTGGGCTATTTCTGGATTGGATCACGTAGTAATGTGGTACCACACTGAAACATTCAATGAAACCTGGTCTGGATAAATATCTTAGAGGATAACGCATGTTAGGTCAAGGTTAGGTCTGGGATTTGCCCTCATCAGGCTCATACTTTCGCGTTTTTCACATACTTGTTGAACAGATCCTGGGTTTTTTCTAGTTTGGGTCACGTAGTAACGTGTTACCACACTGAAACATTCAATTAAACCTGGTCTTGATAAATATTTTAGAGGATAACGCATGTTAGGTCTGGGTTAGGTCTAGGATTTGCCCTCATCAAGCTCATACTTTCGCATATTTCTCATACTTGATGGCTAGATCCTGGGCTTTTTCTGGATTGCATCACGTAGTAATGAAGTACAACACTGAAACAGTCAATTAAACCTGGTTTCGATCAATATTTTAGAGAATAATTCATGTTAGGTCTAGGTTAGGTCTGGGATTTGCTCTCATCAGGCTCATTCTTTCGCATATTTCTCATACTTGATGGCTAGATCCTGGGCTTTTTCTGGATCGCATCACGTAGTAATGAAGTACAACACTGAAACAGTCAATTAAACCTGGTCTGGATAAATATCTTAGAGGACAACGCAAGTTAGGTCTGGGTTAGGTGTGGGATTTGCCCTCATCAGACTCATACTTTCGCGTTCTGCACATACTTGTTGGACAGATCCTGGGTTTTTTCTGGTTTGGATCACGTAGTTGTGTGGTGCCACACTGAAACAGTCCATTAAACGTGGTTTGGATCAATATTTTAGAGGATAACGCATGTTAGGTCTAGGTTAGGTCTGGGATTTTCACACATCAGACTCATACTTTCGCATTCTTCACATACTTGTTGAACGGAACCTGGGTTTTTTCTGGTTTGGATCACGTAGTAATGTGGTACCACACTGAAACAGTTGACTAAACCTGGTTACGATCAATATTTTAGAGGATAACGCAAGTTAGGTCTGGGATAGGTCTGGGATATGACCTCATCAGACTCTTACTTTCGCACACTTCACATACTCGTTGAACAGATCCTGGGATATTTTCTGGTTTGGATCACGTAGTAATGTGGTACCACACTGAAACAGTCGATTAAACCTGGTTTCGATCAATATTATTGAGGATAACGCATGTTAGGTCTAGGTTAGGCCTGGGATTTGCCCTCATCAGGGTCATACTGCCGCAGTTTTAACATACTTGTTGAACGGATCCTGGGTTTTTTCTGGTTTGGTTCACGTAGTAATGTGGTACCACACTGAAACATTCAATTAAACCTGGTCTTGATAAATATTTTAGAGGATAACGCATGTTAGGTTTGGGTTAGGTCTAGGATTTGCCCTCATTAGCCTCATACTTTCGCATATTTCTCAAACTTGATGGCTAGATCCTGGGCTGTTTCTGGATTGTATCACGTAGTAATGTGGTACCACGCTGAAACAGTCGACTAAACCTGGTTTCGATCAATATTTTAGAGGATAACGCAAGTTAAGTCTGGGATAGGTCTGGGATTTGACCTCATCAGACTCATACTTTCGCGTTTTTCACATACTTGTTGAACAGATCCTGGGCTTTTTCTGGATTGCATCACGTAGTAATGTAGTACCACACTGAAACATTCAATTAAACCTGGTCTTGATAAATATTTCAGAGGATAACGCATGTTAGGTCTGGGTTAGGTCTAGGATTTGCACTCATCAGGCTCATACTTTCGTATATTTCTCATACTTCATGACTAGATCCTGGGCTTTTTCTGGATTGCATCACGTAGTAATGAAGTACAACACTGAAATAGTCAATTGAACCTGGTCTCCATCAATATCTTAGACGACAACGCAAGTTAGGTCTGGGATAGGTCTTGGATTTGCCCTCATCAGGCTCATACTTTCGCATATTTCTCATACTTCATGGCTAGATCCTGGGCTATTTCTGGATTGGATCACGTAGTAAAGTGGTACCACACTGAAACATTCAATGAAACCTGGTCAGGATAAATATTTTAGAGGATAACGCATGTTAGGTCTGGGTTAGGTCTAGGATTTGCCCTCATCAGGCTCATTCTTTCGCATATTTCTGATACTTGATGGCTAGATCCTGGGCGTTTTCTGGATTGCATCACGTAGTAATGTAGTACCACACTGAAACAGTCAATGCAACCTAGTTTCCATCAATATTTTAGAGGACAACGCAAGTTAGGTCTAGGTAAGGCCTGAGATTTTCACTGATCAGACTCATACTTTCGCATTCTTCACATACTTGTTGAACGGATCCTGGGTTTTTTCTGGTTTTGATCACGTAGTAATGTGGTACCACACTGAAACATTCAATTAAACCTTGTCTTGATAAATATTTTAGAGAATAACGCATGTTAGGTCTGGGTTAGGTCTAGGATTTGCCCTCATCAGGCTCATACTTTCGCATATCTCTCATACTTCATGGCTAGATCCTGGGCTATTTCTGGATTGGATCATGTAGTAATGTGGCACCACACTGAAACAGTCAATTAAACCTGGTTTTGATCAATATTTTAGTGAATAATTCATGTTAGGTCTAGGTTAGGGCAGGGATTTGCTCTCATCAGGCTCATTCTTTCGCATATTTCTCATACTTGATGGCTAGATCCTGGGCTTTTTCTGGATTGCATCACGTAGTAATGTGGTACCACGCTGAAACAGTCAATTAAACCTGGTTTCGATCAATATGTTAGAGGATAACGCAAGTTAGGTCTGGGATAGGTCTAGGATTTGCCCTCATCAGGCTCTTACTTTCGCATATTTCTCATACTTCATGGCTAGATCCTCGGCTTTTTCTGGATTGCATCACGTAGTAATGAAGTACAACACTGAAACAGTCAATTAAACTTCGTTTCCATCAATATTTTAGAGGACAACGCATGTTAGGTCTAGGTTAGGCCTGGGATTTGCCCTCATCCGGGTCATACTGTCGCAGTTTTAACATACTTGTTGAACGGATCCTGGGTTTTTTCTGGTTTGGTTCACGTAGTAATGTGGTACCACACTGAAACATTCAATTAAACCTGGTCTTGATAAATATTTTAGGGGATAAGGCATGTTAGGTTTGGGTTAGGTCTAGGATTTGCCCTCATCGGGCTCATACTTTCGCATATTTCTCATACTTCATGGCTAGATCCTGTGCTGTTTCTGGATTGTATCACGTAGTAATGTGGTACCACACTGAAACATTCAATGGAACCTGGTCTGGATAAATATTTTAGAGGATAACGCATGTTAGGTCTGGCTTAGGTCTAGGATTTGCCCTCATCAGGCTCATTCTTTCGCATATTTCTCATACTTGATGGCTAGATCCTGGGCTTTTTCTGGATTGCATCACGTAGTAATGTGGTACCACGCTGAAACAGTCAATTAAACCTGGTTTCGATCAATATGTTAGAGGATAACGCAAGTTAGGTCTGGGATAGGTCTAGGATTTGCCCTCATCAGGCTCTTACTTTCGCATATTTCTCATACTTCATGGCTAGATCCTCGGCTTTTTCTGGATTGCATCACGTAGGAATGAAGTACGACACTAAAACAGTCAATTAAACCTGGTTTCCATCAATATTTTAGAGGACAACGCATGTTAGGTCTAGGTTAGGCCTGGGATTTGCCCTCATCAGGGTCATACTGTCGCAGTTTTAACATACTTGTTGAGCGGATCCTGGGTTTTTTCTGGTTTGGTTCACGTAGTAATGTGGTACCACACTGAAACATTCAATTAAACCTGGTCTTGATAAATATTTTAGAGGATAACGCAAGTTAAGTCTGGGATAGGTCTGGGATTTGACCTCATCAGACTCATACTTTCGCGTTTTTCACATACTTGTTGAACAGATCCTGGGTTTTTTCTGGTTTGGATCACGTAGTAGTGTGGTACCACACTGAAACAGTCCATTAAACCTGGTTGCGGTCAATATTTTAGAGGATAACGCATGTTAGGTCTGGGTTAGCTCTAGGATTTGCCCTCATCAGGCTCATTCTTTCGCATATTTCTCAAACTTCATGGCTAGATCCTGGGCTTTTTCTGGATTGCATCACGTAGTAATGTGGTACCACACTGAAACATTCAATTAAACCTGGTCTTGATAAATATTTTAGAGGATAACGCATGTTAGGTCTGGGTTAGGTCTAGTATTTGCTCTCATCAGACTCATACTTTCGCATTCTTCACATACTTGTTGAACGGATCCTGGGTTTTTTCTGGTTTGGATCATGTAGTAATGTGGGACCACACTGAAACAGTCAATTAAACCTGGTTTCGATCAATATTTTAGAGAATAATTCATGTTAGGTCTAGGTTAGGTCTGGGATTTGCTCTTATCAGGATCATTCTTTCGCATATTTCTCATACTTGATGGCTAGATCCTGGGCTTTTTCTGGATTGCATAACGTAGTAATGAAGTACAACACTGAAACAGTCAATTAAACCTGGTTTCCATCAATATTTTAGAGGACAACGCAAGTTAGGTCTGGGATAGATCTGGGATTCGCCCTAATCAGGCTCATACTTTCGCGTTTTTCACATACTTGTTGAACAGATCCTGGGTTTTTTCCGGTTTGGATCACGTAGTAATGTGGTACCACACTGAAACAGTCGATTGAACCTGGTTTCGATCAATATTTTAGAGGATAACGCATGTTAGGTCTGGAATAGGTCTGGGATTTGACCTCGTCAGACTCATACTTTCGCACCCTTCACATACTCGTTGATCAGATCCTGGGTTATTTTCTGGTTTGGATCACATAGTAATATGGTACCACACTGAAACAGTCGATTAAACCAGGTTTCGGTCAATATTTTTGAAGATAACGCATGTTAGGTCTAGATTAGGCCTGGGATTTTCACTCATCAGACTCATACTTTCGCATTCTTCACATACTCGTTGAACAGATCCTGGGTTATTTTCTGGTTTGGATCACATAGTAATGTGGTACTACACTGAAACAGTCGATTATACCAGGTTTCGATCAATATTTTTGAGGATAACGCATGTTAGGTCTAGGTTAGGCCTGGGATTTTCACTCATCAGGCTCATACTTTCGCATTCTTCGCATACTTGTTGTACGGATCCTGGGTTTTTTCTGGTTTGGATCACGTAGTAATGTGGGACCACACTGAAACAGTCAATTAAACCAGGTTTCGATCAATATTTTTGAGAATAATACATGTTAGGTCTAGGTTAGGTCTGGGATTTGCTCTCATCAGGCTCATTCTTTCGCATATTTCTCATACTTGATGGCTAGATGCTGGGCTTTTTCTGGATTGCATCACGTAGTAATGAAGTACAACACAGAAACAGTCAATTAAACCTGGTTTCCATCAATATCTTAGAGGACAACGCAAGTTAGGTCTGGGATAGGTCTGGGATTTGCCCTCATCAGGCTCATACTTTCGCGTTTTTCACATACATGTTGAACAGATCCTGGGTTTTTTCTGGTTTGGATCACGTAGTAGTGTGGTACCACACTGAAACAGTCCATTAAACCTGGTTTGGATCAATATTTTAGAGGATAACGCATGTTAGGTCTAGGTTAGCCCTGGGATTTTCACTCATCAGACTCATACTTTTGCGTTTTTCACATACTTGTTGAACAGATCCTGGGCTTTTTCTGGATTGCATAACGTAGTAATGAAGTACAACACTGAAACAGTCAATTAAACCTGGTTTCCATCAATATTTTAGAGGACAACGCAAGTTAGGTCTGGGATAGATCTGGGATTCGCCCTAATCAGGCTCATACTTTCGCGTTTTTCACATACTTGTTGAACAGATCCTGGGTTTTTTCCGGTTTGGATCACGTAGTAATGTGGTACCACACTGAAACAGTCGATTAAACCTGGTTTCGATCAATATTTTAGAGGATAACGCATGTTAGGTCTGGAATAGGTCTGGGATTTGACCTCGTCAGACTCATACTTTCGCACCCTTCACATACTCGTTGATCAGATCCTGGGTTATTTTCTGGTTTGGATCACATAGTAATATGGTACCACACTGAAACAGTCGATTAAACCAGGTTTCGGTCAATATTTTTGAAGATAACGCATGTTAGGTCTAGATTAGGCCTGGGATTTTCACTCATCAGACTCATACTTTCGCATTCTTCGCATACTTGTTGTACGGATCCTGGGTTTTTTCTGGTTTGGATCACGTAGTAATGTGGGACCACACTGAAAGAGTCAATTAAACCAGGTTTCGATCAATATTTTTGAGAATAATACATGTTAGGTCTAGGTTAGGTCTGGGATTTGCTCTCATCAGGCTCATTCTTTCGCATATTTCTCATACTTGATGGCTAGATGCTGGGCTTTTCCTGGATTGCATCACGTAGTAATGAAGTACAACACAGAAACAGTCAATTAAACCTGGTTTCCATCAATATCTTAGAGGACAACGCAAGTTAGGTCTGGGATAGGTCTGGGATTTGCCCTCATCAGGCTCATACTTTCGCGTTTTTCACATACATGTTGAACAGATCCTGGGTTTTTTCTGGTTTGGATCACGTAGTAGTGTGGTACCACACTGAAACAGTCCATTAAACCTGGTTTGGATCAATATTTTAGAGGATAACGCATGTTAGGTCTAGGTTAGCCCTGGGATTTTCACTCATCAGACTCATACTATTGCGTTTTTCACATACTTGTTGAACAGATCCTGGGTTTTTTCTGGTTTGGATCACGTAGTAGTGTGGTACCACACTGAAACAGTCCATTAAACCTGGTTTGGATCAATATTTTAGAGGGTAACGCATGTTAGGTCTAGGTTAGGTCTGGGATTTTCACTCATCAGACTCATACTTTCGCATTCTTCACATACTTGTTGTACGGATCCTGGGTTTTTTCTGGTTTGGATCACGTAGTAATGTGGGACCACACTGAAACAGTCAATTAAACCTGGTTTCGATCAATATTTTTGAGAATAATACATGTTAGGTCTAGGTTAGGTCTGGGATTTGCTCTCATCAGGCTCATTCTTTCGCATATTTCTCATACTTGATGGCTAGATGCTGGGCTTTTTCTGGATGGTATCACGTAGTAATGAAGTACAACACAGAAACAGTCAATTAAACCTGGTTTCCATCAATATCTTAGAGGACAACGCAAGTCAGGTCTGGGATAGGTCTGGGATTTGCCCTCATCAGGCTCCTACTTTCGCGTTTTTCACATACATGTTGAACAGATCCTGGGTTTTGTCTGGTGTGGATCACGTAGTAGTATGGTACCACACTGAAACAGTCCATTAAACCTGGTTTGGATCAATATTTTAGAGGATAACGCATGTTAGGTCTAGGTTAGGTCTGGGATTTGCTCTCATCAGGCTCATTCTTTCGCATATTTCTCATACTTGATGGCTAGATGCTGGGCTTTTTCTGGATGGTATCACGTAGTAATGAAGTACAACACAGAAACAGTCAATTAAACCTGGTTTCCATCAATATCTTAGAGGACAACGCACATCAGGTCTCGGATAGGTCTGGGATTTGCCCTCATCAGGCTCATACTTTCGCGTTTTTCACATACATGTTGAACAGATCCTGGGTTTTTTCTGGTTTGGATCACGTAGTAGTATGGTACCACACTGAAACAGTCCATTAAACCTGGTTTGGATCAATATTTTAGAGGATAACGCATGTTAGGTCTAGGTTAGCCCTGGGATTTTCACTCATCAGACTCATACTATTGCGTTTTTCACATACTTGTTGAACAGATCCTGGGTTTTTTCTGGTTTGGATCACGTAGTAGTGTGGTACCACACTGAAACAGTCCATTAAACCTGGTTTGGATCAATATTTTAGAGGGTAACGCATGTTAGGTCTAGGATAGGTCTGGGATTTTCACTCATCAGACTCATACTTTCGCATTCTTCACATACTTGTTGAACGGATCCTGGGTTTTTTCTGGTTTGGATCACGTAGTAATGTGGTACCACACTGAAACAGTCGATTAAACCTGGTTTCGATCAATATTTTAGAGGAGAAGGCATGTTAGGTCTAGGTTAGCCCTGGGATTTTCACTCATCAGACTCATACTTTTGCGTTTTTCACATACTTGTTGAACAGATCCTGGGTTTTTTCTGATTTCGATCACGTAGTAGTGTGGTACCACACTGAAACAGTCCATCAAACCTGGTTAGGATCAATATTTTAGAGGATAACGCATGTTAGGTCTAGGTTAGGTCTGGGATTTTCACTCATCAGACTCATACTTTCGCATTCTTCACATACTTGTTGAACGGATCGTGGGTTTTTTCTGGTTTGGATCACGTAGTAATGTGGGCCCACACTGAAACAATCATTTAAACCTGGTCTTGATAAATATTTTAGAGGATAACGCAAGTTAGGTCTGGGATAGGTCAGGGATTTGACCTCATCAGACTCATAATTTCGCACACTTCACATACTCCTTGTACAGATCCTGGGTTATTTTCTGGTTTGGATCACATAGTAATGTGGTACCACACTGAAACAGTCGATTAAACCAGGTTTCGATCAATATTTTAGAGAATAATTCATGTTAGGTCTAGGTTAGGTCAAGGATTTGCTCTCATCAGGTTCATTCTTTCGCATATTTCTCATACGTGATGGCTAGATCCTGGACTTTTTCTGGATTGCATCACGTAGTAATGAAGTACAACACTGAAACAGTCAACTAAACCTGGTTTCGATCAATATTTTAGAGGATATCGCAAGTTAGGTCTGGGATAGGTCTGGGATTTGCCCTCATCAGACTCATACTTTCGCACACTTGACATAATCGTTGATCAGATCCTGGGTTTTTTTCTGGATTGGATCACGTAGTAATGTGGTACCACACTGAAACAGTCAATTAAACCTACTTTTGATCAATATTTTAGAGAATAATTCATGTTAGGTCTAGGTTAGGTCAGGGATTTGCTCTCATCAGGCTCATTCTTTCGCATATTTCTCATACTTGATGGCTAGATCCTGGGCTTTTTCTGGATTACATAATAATTCATGTTAGGTCTAGGTTAGGTCTGGGATTTGCTCTCATCAGGCTCATATTTTCGCATATTTCTCATACTTCATGGCTAGATCCTGGGCTATTTCTGGATTGGATCACATAGTAATGTGGTACCACACTGAAACAGTCGATTAAACCAGGTTTCGATCAATATTTTAGAGAATAATTCATGTTAGGTCTGGGTTAGGTCTAGGATTTGCCCTCATCAGGCTCATTCTTTCGCATATTTCTCATACTTGATGGCTTGATCCTGGGCTGTTTCTGGATTGCATCACTTAGTAATGAAGTGCAACACTGAAACAGTCAATTAAACCTGTTTTCGATCAATATTTTAGAGGATAACGGAAGTTAGGTCTGGGATAGGTCTAGGATTTGCCCTCATCAGGCTCTTACTTTCGCATATTTCTCATACTTCATGGCTAGATCCTGTGCTGTTTCTGGATTGTATCACGTAGTAATGTGGTACCACGCTGAAACAGTCAATTAAACCTGGTTTCGATCAATATTTTAGAGGATAACGGAAGTTAGGTCTGGGATAGGTCTAGGATTTGCCCTCATCAGGCTCTTACTTTCGCATATTTCTCATACTTCATGGCTAGCTCCTGGGCTATTTCGGGATTGGATCACGTAGTAAAGTGGTACCACACTGAAACAGTCCATTAAACCTGGTTTCGCTCAATATTTTAGAGGATAACGCATGTTAGGTCTAGGTTAGGTCTGGGATTTGCTGCCATCAGGCTCATTCTTTCGCATATTTCTCACACTTCATGGCTAGATCCTGGGCTTTTTCTGGATTGCATCACGTAGTAATGTGGTACCACGCTGAAACAGTCAATTAAACCTGGTTTCGATCAATATGTTAGAGGATAACGCAAGTTAGGTCTGGGATAGGTCTAGGATTTGCCCTCATCAGGCTCTTACTTTCGCATATTTCTCATACTTCATGGCTAGATCCTGTGCTGTTTCTGGATTGTATCACGTAGTAATGTGGTACCACGCTGAAACAGTCAATTAAACCTGGTTTCGATCAATATGTTAGAGGATAACGCAAGTTAGGTCTGGGATAGGTCTAGGATTTGCCCTCATCAGGCTCTTACTTTCGCATATTTCTCATACTTCATGGCTAGATCCTCGGCTTTTTCTGGATTGCATCACGTAGGAATGAAGTACGACACTAAAACAGTCAATTAAACCTGGTTTCCATCAATATTTTAGAGGACAACGCATGTTAGGTCTAGGTTAGGCCTGGGATTTGCCCTCATCAGGGTCATACTGTCGCAGTTTTAACATACTTGTTGAGCGGATCCTGGGTTTTTTCTGGTTTGGTTCACGTAGTAATGTGGTACCACACTGAAACATTCAATTAAACCTGGTCTTGATAAATATTTTAGAGGATAACGCAAGTTAAGTCTGGGATAGGTCTGGGATTTGACCTCATCAGACTCATACTTTCGCGTTTTTCACATACTTGTTGAACAGATCCTGGGTTTTTTCTGGTTTGGATCACGTAGTAGTGTGGTACCACACTGAAACAGTCCATTAAACCTGGTTGCGGTCAATATTTTAGAGGATAACGCATGTTAGGTCTGGGTTAGCTCTAGGATTTGCCCTCATCAGGCTCATTCTTTCGCATATTTCTCAAACTTCATGGCTAGATCCTGGGCTTTTTCTGGATTGCATCACGTAGTAATGTGGTACCACACTGAAACATTCAATTAAACCTGGTCTTGATAAATATTTTAGAGGATAACGCATGTTAGGTCTGGGTTAGGTCTAGTATTTGCTCTCATCAGACTCATACTTTCGCATTCTTCACATACTTGTTGAACGGATCCTGGGTTTTTTCTGGTTTGGATCATGTAGTAATGTGGGACCACACTGAAACAGTCAATTAAACCTGGTTTCGATCAATATTTTAGAGAATAATTCATGTTAGGTCTAGGTTAGGTCTGGGATTTGCTCTTATCAGGATCATTCTTTCGCATATTTCTCATACTTGATGGCTAGATCCTGGGCTTTTTCTGGATTGCATAACGTAGTAATGAAGTACAACACTGAAACAGTCAATTAAACCTGGTTTCCATCAATATTTTAGAGGACAACGCAAGTTAGGTCTGGGATAGATCTGGGATTCGCCCTAATCAGGCTCATACTTTCGCGTTTTTCACATACTTGTTGAACAGATCCTGGGTTTTTTCCGGTTTGGATCACGTAGTAATGTGGTACCACACTGAAACAGTCGATTGAACCTGGTTTCGATCAATATTTTAGAGGATAACGCATGTTAGGTCTGGAATAGGTCTGGGATTTGACCTCGTCAGACTCATACTTTCGCACCCTTCACATACTCGTTGATCAGATCCTGGGTTATTTTCTGGTTTGGATCACATAGTAATATGGTACCACACTGAAACAGTCGATTAAACCAGGTTTCGGTCAATATTTTTGAAGATAACGCATGTTAGGTCTAGATTAGGCCTGGGATTTTCACTCATCAGACTCATACTTTCGCATTCTTCACATACTCGTTGAACAGATCCTGGGTTATTTTCTGGTTTGGATCACATAGTAATGTGGTACTACACTGAAACAGTCGATTATACCAGGTTTCGATCAATATTTTTGAGGATAACGCATGTTAGGTCTAGGTTAGGCCTGGGATTTTCACTCATCAGGCTCATACTTTCGCATTCTTCGCATACTTGTTGTACGGATCCTGGGTTTTTTCTGGTTTGGATCACGTAGTAATGTGGGACCACACTGAAACAGTCAATTAAACCAGGTTTCGATCAATATTTTTGAGAATAATACATGTTAGGTCTAGGTTAGGTCTGGGATTTGCTCTCATCAGGCTCATTCTTTCGCATATTTCTCATACTTGATGGCTAGATGCTGGGCTTTTTCTGGATTGCATCACGTAGTAATGAAGTACAACACAGAAACAGTCAATTAAACCTGGTTTCCATCAATATCTTAGAGGACAACGCAAGTTAGGTCTGGGATAGGTCTGGGATTTGCCCTCATCAGGCTCATACTTTCGCGTTTTTCACATACATGTTGAACAGATCCTGGGTTTTTTCTGGTTTGGATCACGTAGTAGTGTGGTACCACACTGAAACAGTCCATTAAACCTGGTTTGGATCAATATTTTAGAGGATAACGCATGTTAGGTCTAGGTTAGCCCTGGGATTTTCACTCATCAGACTCATACTTTTGCGTTTTTCACATACTTGTTGAACAGATCCTGGGCTTTTTCTGGATTGCATAACGTAGTAATGAAGTACAACACTGAAACAGTCAATTAAACCTGGTTTCCATCAATATTTTAGAGGACAACGCAAGTTAGGTCTGGGATAGATCTGGGATTCGCCCTAATCAGGCTCATACTTTCGCGTTTTTCACATACTTGTTGAACAGATCCTGGGTTTTTTCCGGTTTGGATCACGTAGTAATGTGGTACCACACTGAAACAGTCGATTAAACCTGGTTTCGATCAATATTTTAGAGGATAACGCATGTTAGGTCTGGAATAGGTCTGGGATTTGACCTCGTCAGACTCATACTTTCGCACCCTTCACATACTCGTTGATCAGATCCTGGGTTATTTTCTGGTTTGGATCACATAGTAATATGGTACCACACTGAAACAGTCGATTAAACCAGGTTTCGGTCAATATTTTTGAAGATAACGCATGTTAGGTCTAGATTAGGCCTGGGATTTTCACTCATCAGACTCATACTTTCGCATTCTTCGCATACTTGTTGTACGGATCCTGGGTTTTTTCTGGTTTGGATCACGTAGTAATGTGGGACCACACTGAAACAGTCAATTAAACCAGGTTTCGATCAATATTTTTGAGAATAATACATGTTAGGTCTAGGTTAGGTCTGGGATTTGCTCTCATCAGGCTCATTCTTTCGCATATTTCTCATACTTGATGGCTAGATGCTGGGCTTTTCCTGGATTGCATCACGTAGTAATGAAGTACAACACAGAAACAGTCAATTAAACCTGGTTTCCATCAATATCTTAGAGGACAACGCAAGTTAGGTCTGGGATAGGTCTGGGATTTGCCCTCATCAGGCTCATACTTTCGCGTTTTTCACATACATGTTGAACAGATCCTGGGTTTTTTCTGGTTTGGATCACGTAGTAGTGTGGTACCACACTGAAACAGTCCATTAAACCTGGTTTGGATCAATATTTTAGAGGATAACGCATGTTAGGTCTAGGTTAGCCCTGGGATTTTCACTCATCAGACTCATACTATTGCGTTTTTCACATACTTGTTGAACAGATCCTGGGTTTTTTCTGGTTTGGATCACGTAGTAGTGTGGTACCACACTGAAACAGTCCATTAAACCTGGTTTGGATCAATATTTTAGAGGGTAACGCATGTTAGGTCTAGGTTAGGTCTGGGATTTTCACTCATCAGACTCATACTTTCGCATTCTTCACATACTTGTTGTACGGATCCTGGGTTTTTTCTGGTTTGGATCACGTAGTAATGTGGGACCACACTGAAACAGTCAATTAAACCTGGTTTCGATCAATATTTTTGAGAATAATACATGTTAGGTCTAGGTTAGGTCTGGGATTTGCTCTCATCAGGCTCATTCTTTCGCATATTTCTCATACTTGATGGCTAGATGCTGGGCTTTTTCTGGATGGTATCACGTAGTAATGAAGTACAACACAGAAACAGTCAATTAAACCTGGTTTCCATCAATATCTTAGAGGACAACGCAAGTCAGGTCTGGGATAGGTCTGGGATTTGCCCTCATCAGGCTCCTACTTTCGCGTTTTTCACATACATGTTGAACAGATCCTGGGTTTTTTCTGGTGTGGATCACGTAGTAGTATGGTACCACACTGAAACAGTCCATTAAACCTGGTTTGGATCAATATTTTAGAGGATAACGCATGTTAGGTCTAGGTTAGGTCTGGGATTTGCTCTCATCAGGCTCATTCTTTCGCATATTTCTCATACTTGATGGCTAGATGCTGGGCTTTTTCTGGATGGTATCACGTAGTAATGAAGTACAACACAGAAACAGTCAATTAAACCTGGTTTCCATCAATATCTTAGAGGACAACGCACATCAGGTCTCGGATAGGTCTGGGATTTGCCCTCATCAGGCTCATACTTTCGCGTTTTTCACATACATGTTGAACAGATCCTGGGTTTTTTCTGGTTTGGATCACGTAGTAGTATGGTACCACACTGAAACAGTCCATTAAACCTGGTTTGGATCAATATTTTAGAGGATAACGCATGTTAGGTCTAGGTTAGCCCTGGGATTTTCACTCATCAGACTCATACTATTGCGTTTTTCACATACTTGTTGAACAGATCCTGGGTTTTTTCTGGTTTGGATCACGTAGTAGTGTGGTACCACACTGAAACAGTCCATTAAACCTGGTTTGGATCAATATTTTAGAGGGTAACGCATGTTAGGTCTAGGATAGGTCTGGGATTTTCACTCATCAGACTCATACTTTCGCATTCTTCACATACTTGTTGAACGGATCCTGGGTTTTTTCTGGTTTGGATCACGTAGTAATGTGGTACCACACTGAAACAGTCGATTAAACCTGGTTTCGATCAATATTTTAGAGGAGAAGGCATGTTAGGTCTAGGTTAGCCCTGGGATTTTCACTCATCAGACTCATACTTTTGCGTTTTTCACATACTTGTTGAACAGATCCTGGGTTTTTTCTGATTTCGATCACGTAGTAGTGTGGTACCACACTGAAACAGTCCATCAAACCTGGTTAGGATCAATATTTTAGAGGATAACGCATGTTAGGTCTAGGTTAGGTCTGGGATTTTCACTCATCAGACTCATACTTTCGCATTCTTCACATACTTGTTGAACGGATCCTGGGTTTTTTCTGGTTTGGATCACGTAGTAATGTGGGCCCACACTGAAACAATCATTTAAACCTGGTCTTGATAAATATTTTAGAGGATAACGCAAGTTAGGTCTGGGATAGGTCAGGGATTTGACCTCATCAGACTCATAATTTCGCACACTTCACATACTCCTTGTACAGATCCTGGGTTATTTTCTGGTTTGGATCACATAGTAATGTGGTACCACACTGAAACAGTCGATTAAACCAGGTTTCGATCAATATTTTAGAGAATAATTCATGTTAGGTCTAGGTTAGGTCAAGGATTTGCTCTCATCAGGTTCATTCTTTCGCATATTTCTCATACGTGATGGCTAGATCCTGGACTTTTTCTGGATTGCATCACGTAGTAATGAAGTACAACACTGAAACAGTCAACTAAACCTGGTTTCGATCAATATTTTAGAGGATATCGCAAGTTAGGTCTGGGATAGGTCTGGGATTTGCCCTCATCAGACTCATACTTTCGCACACTTGACATAATCGTTGATCAGATCCTGGGTTTTTTTCTGGATTGGATCACGTAGTAATGTGGTACCACACTGAAACAGTCAATTAAACCTACTTTTGATCAATATTTTAGAGAATAATTCATGTTAGGTCTAGGTTAGGTCAGGGATTTGCTCTCATCAGGCTCATTCTTTCGCATATTTCTCATACTTGATGGCTAGATCCTGGGCTTTTTCTGGATTACATAATAATTCATGTTAGGTCTAGGTTAGGTCTGGGATTTGCTCTCATCAGGCTCATATTTTCGCATATTTCTCATACTTCATGGCTAGATCCTGGGCTATTTCTGGATTGGATCACATAGTAATGTGGTGCCACACTGAAACAGTCGATTAAACCAGGTTTCGATCAATATTTTAGAGAATAATTCATGTTAGGTCTAGGTTAGGTCAAGGATTTGCTCTAATCAGGTTCATTCTTTCGCATATTTCTCATACTTGATGGCTAGATCCTGGACTTTTTCTGGATTGCATCACGTAGTAATGAAGTACAACACTGAAACAGTCAATTAAACCTGGTTTCGATCAATATTTTAGAGAATAATTCATGTTAGGTCTAGGTTAGGTCTGGGATTTGCTCTCATCAGGCTCATTCTTTCGCATATTTCTCATACTTGATGGCTAGATCCTGGGCTTTTTCTGGATTGCATCACGTAGTAATAAAGTACAACACTGAAACAGTCAATTAAACCTGGTTTCGATCAATATTTTAGAGAATAATTCATGTTAGGTCTGGGTTAGGTCTAGGATTTGCCCTCATCAGGCTCATTCTTTCGCATATTTCTCATACTTGATGGCTTGATCCTGGGCTGTTTCTGGATTGCATCACTTAGTAATGAAGTGCAACACTGAAACAGTCAATTAAACCTGTTTTCGATCAATATTTTAGAGGATAACGGAAGTTAGGTCTGGGATAGGTCTAGGATTTGCCCTCATCAGGCTCTTACTTTCGCATATTTCTCATACTTCATGGCTAGATCCTGTGCTGTTTCTGGATTGTATCACGTAGTAATGTGGTACCACGCTGAAACAGTCAATTAAACCTGGTTTCGATCAATATTTTAGAGGATAACGGAAGTTAGGTCTGGGATAGGTCTAGGATTTGCCCTCATCAGGCTCTTACTTTCGCATATTTCTCATACTTCATGGCTAGCTCCTGGGCTATTTCGGGATTGGATCACGTAGTAAAGTGGTACCACACTGAAACAGTCCATTAAACCTGGTTTCGCTCAATATTTTAGAGGATAACGCATGTTAGGTCTAGGTTAGGTCTGGGATTTGCTGTCATCAGGCTCATTCTTTCGCATATTTCTCACACTTGATGGCTAGATCCTGGGCTTTTTCTAGATTGCATCACGTAGTAATGTAGTACCACACTGAAACAGTCAATGAAACCTGGTTTCGATCAATATTTTAGAGAATAATTCATGTTAGGTCTGGGTTAGGTCTGGGACTTGCTCTCATCAGGCTCATTATTTCGCATATTTCTCATACTTGATGGCTAGATATTGGGCTTTTTCTGGATTGCATCACGTAGTAATGAAGTACAACACTGAAACAGTCAATTAAACCTGGTTTCCATCAATATCTTAGAGGACAACGCAAGTTAGGTCTGGGATAGGTCTGGGATTTGCCCTCATCAGGCTCAAACGTTCCGCGTTTTTCACATACTTGTTGAACAGATCCTGGGTTTTTTCTGGTTTGGATGACGTAGTAATGTGGTACCGCACTGAAACATTCAATTAAACCTGGTCTTGATAAATATTTTAGAGAATAACGCATGTTAGGTCTGGGTTAGGTCTAGGATTTGCCCTCATCAGGCTCATACTTTCGCATATTTCTCATACTTCATGGCTAGCTCCTGGGCTATTTCTGGATTGGATCACGTAGTAAAGTGGTACCACACTGAAACATTCAATGAAACCTGGTCTGGATAAATATCTTAGAGGATAACGCATGTTAGGTCAAGGTTAGGTCTAAGATTTGCCCTCATCAGGCTCACAGTTTCGCGTTTTTCACATACTTGTTGAACAGATCCTAGGTTTTTTCTGGTTTGGATCACGTAGTAATGTGGGAACACACTGAAACAGTCAAGTAAACCTGGTTTCGATCAATATTTTAGAGAATAATTCATGTTATGTCTAGGTTAGGTCTGGGATTTGCTCCCATCAGGCTCATTCTTCCGCATATTTCTCATACATGTTGAACAGATCCTGGGTATTTTCTGGCATGGAACACGTAGTAATGTGGGACCACACTGAAACAATCAATTAAACCTGGTCTTGATAAATATTTTAGAGGATAACGCATGTTAGGTCTGGGTTAGGTCTAGGATTTGCCCTCATCAGGCTCATACTTTCGCATATTTCTCATACTTCATGGCTAGATCCTGGGCTGTTCCTGGATTGTATCACGTAGTAATGTGGTACCACGCTGAAACAGTCGATTAAACCTGGTTTCGATCAATATTTTAGAGGATAACGCAAGTTAAGTCTGGGATAGGTCTGGGATTTGATCTCATCAGACTCATACTTTCGCGTTTTTCACATACTTTTTGAACAGATCCGGGGTTTTTTCTGGTTTGGATCACGTAGTAGTGTGGTACCACACTGAAACAGTCAATTAAACCTGGTTTTGATCAATATTTTAGAGAATAATTCATGTTAGGTCTAGGTTAGGTCTGGGACTTGCTCTCATCAGGCTCATTATTTCGCATATTTCTCATACTTGATGGCTAGATATTGGGCTTTTTCTGGATTGCATCACGTAGTAATGAAGTACAACACTGAAACAGTCAATTAAACCTGGTTTCCATCAATATCTTAGAGGACAACGCAAGTTAGGTCTGGGATAGGTCTGGGATTTGCCCTCATCAGGCTCAAACGTTCCGCGTTTTTCACATACTTGTTGAACAGATCCTGGGTTTTTTCTGGTTTGGATCACGTAGTAGTGTGGGACCACACTGAAACAATCAATTAAACCTGGTCTTGATAAATATTTTAGAGGATAACGCATGTTAGGTCTGGGATAGGTCTGGGATTTGCCCTCATCAGACTCATACTTTCGCACACTTCACATACTCGTTGAACAGATCCTGGGTTATTTTCTGGTTTGGATCACATAGTAATGTGGTACCACACTGAAACAGTCGATTAAACCAGGTTTCGATCAATATTTTTGAGGATAACGCATGTTAGGTCTTGGTTAGGTCTGGGATTTTCACTCATCAGACTCATACTTTCGCATTCTTCACATACTTGTTGAACGGATCATGGGTGTTTTCTGGTTTGGATCACGTAGTAATGTGGGACCACACTGAAACAATCAATTAAACCTGGTCTTGATAAATATTTTAGAGGATAACGCATGTTAGGTCTGGGATAGGTCGGGGATTTGCCCTCATCAGACTCATACTTTCGCACACTTCACATACTCGTTGATCAGATCCTGGGTTTTTTCTGGTTTGGATCACGTAGTAATGTGGAACTACACTGAAACAATCAATTAAACCTGGTTTCGATCAATATTTTAGAGAATAATTCATGTTAGGTCTGGGTTAGGTCTAGGATTTGCCCTCATCAGGCTCATTCTTTCGCATATTTCTCATACTTGATGGCTTGATCCTGGGCTGTTTCTGGATTGCATCACTTAGTAATGAAGTGCAACACTGAAACAGTCAATTAAACCTGTTTTCGATCAATATTTTAGAGGATAACGGAAGTTAGGTCTGGGATAGGTCTAGGATTTGCCCTCATCAGGCTCTTACTTTCGCATATTTCTCATACTTCATGGCTAGATCCTGTGCTGTTTCTGGATTGTATCACGTAGTAATGTGGTACCACGCTGAAACAGTCAATTAAACCTGGTTTCGATCAATATTTTAGAGGATAACGGAAGTTAGGTCTGGGATAGGTCTAGGATTTGCCCTCATCAGGCTCTTACTTTCGCATATTTCTCATACTTCATGGCTAGCTCCTGGGCTATTTCGGGATTGGATCACGTAGTAAAGTGGTACCACACTGAAACAGTCCATTAAACCTGGTTTCGCTCAATATTTTAGAGGATAACGCATGTTAGGTCTAGGTTAGGTCTGGGATTTGCTGTCATCAGGCTCATTCTTTCGCATATTTCTCACACTTGATGGCTAGATCCTGGGCTTTTTCTAGATTGCATCACGTAGTAATGTAGTACCACACTGAAACAGTCAATGAAACCTGGTTTCGATCAATATTTTAGAGAATAATTCATGTTAGGTCTGGGTTAGGTCTGGGACTTGCTCTCATCAGGCTCATTATTTCGCATATTTCTCATACTTGATGGCTAGATATTGGGCTTTTTCTGGATTGCATCACGTAGTAATGAAGTACAACACTGAAACAGTCAATTAAACCTGGTTTCCATCAATATCTTAGAGGACAACGCAAGTTAGGTCTGGGATAGGTCTGGGATTTGCCCTCATCAGGCTCAAACGTTCCGCGTTTTTCACATACTTGTTGAACAGATCCTGGGTTTTTTCTGGTTTGGATGACGTAGTAATGTGGTACCGCACTGAAACATTCAATTAAACCTGGTCTTGATAAATATTTTAGAGAATAACGCATGTTAGGTCTGGGTTAGGTCTAGGATTTGCCCTCATCAGGCTCATACTTTCGCATATTTCTCATACTTCATGGCTAGCTCCTGGGCTATTTCTGGATTGGATCACGTAGTAAAGTGGTACCACACTGAAACATTCAATGAAACCTGGTCTGGATAAATATCTTAGAGGATAACGCATGTTAGGTCAAGGTTAGGTCTAAGATTTGCCCTCATCAGGCTCACAGTTTCGCGTTTTTCACATACTTGTTGAACAGATCCTAGGTTTTTTCTGGTTTGGATCACGTAGTAATGTGGGACCACACTGAAACAGTCAAGTAAACCTGGTTTCGATCAATATTTTAGAGAATAATTCATGTTATGTCTAGGTTAGGTCTGGGATTTGCTCCCATCAGGCTCATTCTTCCGCATATTTCTCATACATGTTGAACAGATCCTGGGTATTTTCTGGCATGGAACACGTAGTAATGTGGGACCACACTGAAACAATCAATTAAACCTGGTCTTGATAAATATTTTAGAGGATAACGCATGTTAGGTCTGGGTTAGGTCTAGGATTTGCCCTCATCATGCTCATACTTTCGCATATTTCTCATACTTCATGGCTAGATCCTGGGCTGTTCCTGGATTGTATCACGTAGTAATGTGGTACCACGCTGAAACAGTCGATTAAACCTGGTTTCGATCAATATTTTAGAGGATAACGCAAGTTAAGTCTGGGATAGGTCTGGGATTTGATCTCATCAGACTCATACTTTCGCGTTTTTCACATACTTTTTGAACAGATCCGGGGTTTTTTCTGGTTTGGATCACGTAGTAGTGTGGTACCACACTGAAACAGTCAATTAAACCTGGCTTTGATCAATATTTTAGAGAATAATTCATGTTAGGTCTAGGTTAGGTCTGGGACTTGCTCTCATCAGGCTCATTATTTCGCATATTTCTCATACTTGATGGCTAGATATTGGGCTTTTTCTGGATTGCATCACGTAGTAATGAAGTACAACACTGAAACAGTCAATTAAACCTGGTTTCCATCAATATCTTAGAGGACAACGCAAGTTAGGTCTGGGATAGGTCTGGGATTTGCCCTCATCAGGCTCAAACGTTCCGCGTTTTTCACATACTTGTTGAACAGATCCTGGGTTTTTTCTGGTTTGGATCACGTAGTAGTGTGGGACCACACTGAAACAATCAATTAAACCTGGTGTTGATAAATATTTTAGAGGATAACGCATGTTAGGTCTGGGATAGGTCTGGGATTTGCCCTCATCAGACTCATACTTTCGCACACTTCACATACTCGTTGAACAGATCCTGGGTTATTTTCTGGTTTGGATCACATAGTAATGTGGTACCACACTGAAACAGTCGATTAAACCAGGTTTCGATCAATATTTTTGAGGATAACGCATGTTAGGTCTTGGTTAGGTCTGGGATTTTCACTCATCAGACTCATACTTTCGCATTCTTCACATACTTGTTGAACGGATCATGGGTTTTTTCTGGTTTGGATCACGTAGTAATGTGGGACCACACTGAAACAATCAATTAAACCTGGTCTTGATAAATATTTTAGAGGATAACGCATGTTAGGTCTTGGATAGGTCGGGGATTTGCCCTCATCAGACTCATACTTTCGCACACTTCACATACTCGTTGATCAGATCCTGGGTTTTTTCTGGTTTGGATCACGTAGTAATGTGGAACTACACTGAAACAATCAATTAAACCTGGTCTTGATAAATATTTTAGAGGATAACGCATGTTAGGTCTGGGTTAGGTCTAGGATTTGCCCTTGTCAGGTTCATACTACCGCATATTTCTCATGCTTCATGGCTAGATCCTGGGCTATTTCTGGATTAGATCACGTAGTAATGTGGTACCACACTGAAACAGTCAATTAAACCTGGTTTCCATCAAACTCTTAGAGGACAACGCAAGTTAGGTCTGGGATAGGTCTTGGATTTGCCCTCATCAGGCTCATACTTTCGCGTTTTTCACATACTTTTTGAACAGATCCTGGGTTTTTTCTGGTTTGGATCACGTAGTAGTGTGGTACCACACTGAAACAGTCCATTAAACCTGGTTTGGATCAATATTTTAGAGGATAACGCATGTTAGGTCTAGGTTAGGTCTGGGAATTTCACTCATCAGACTCATACTTTCGCACACTTCACATAATCGTTGAACAGATCCTAGGTTATTTTCTGGTTTGGATCACATAGTAATGTGGTACCACACTGAAACTGTCGATTATACCAGGTTTCGATCAATATTTTTGAGGATAACGCATGTTAGGTCTAGGTTAGGCCTGGGATTTTCACTCATCAGGCTCATACTTTCGCATTCTTCGCATACTTGTTGTACGGATCCTGGGTTTTTTCTGGTTTGGATCACGTAGTAATGTGGGACCACACTGAAACAGTCAATTAAACCAGGTTTCGATCAATATTTTTGAGAATAATACATGTTAGGTCTAGGTTAGGTCTGGGATTTGCTCTCATCAGGCTCATTCTTTCGCATATTTCTCATACTTGATGGCTAGATGCTGGGCTTTTTCTGGTTTGGATCACGTAGTAATGTGGTACCACGCTGAAACAGTCGATTAGACCCGGTTTCGATCAATATTTTTGAGGATAACGCAAGTTAAGTCTGGGATAGGTCTGGAATTTGACCTCATCAGACTCATACTTTCGCGTTTTTCACATACTTGTTGAACAGATCCTGGGTTTTTTCTGGTTTGGATCACGTAGTAGTGTGGTACCACACTGAAACAGTCCATTAAACCTGGTTGCGATTTTTTTTTTTGCGGATAACGCATGCTAGGTCTGGGTTAGCTCTAGGATTTGCCCTCATCAGGCTCATTCTTTCGCATATTTCTCAAACTTCATGGCTAGATCCTGGGCTTTTTCTGGATTACATCACGTAGTAATGCGGTACCACACTGAAACATTCAATTAAACCTGGGCTTGATAAATATTTTAGAGGATAACCCATCTTAGGTCTGGGTTAGGTCTAGGATTTGCTCTCGTCAGGCTCATACTTTCGCATATTTCTCATACTTCATGGCTAGATCCTGGGCTATTTCTGGATTGGATCACGTAGTAATGTGGTACCACACTGAAACAGTCAATTAAACCTACTTTTGATCAATATTTTAGAGAATAATTCATGTTAGGTCTAGGTTAGGTCAGGGATTTGCTCTCATCAGGCTCATTCTTTCGCATATTTCTCATACTTGATGGCTAGATCCTGGGCTTTTTCTGGATTACATAATAATTCATGTTAGGTCTAGGTTAGGTCTGGGATTTGCTCTCATCAGGCTCATATTTTCGCATATTTCTCATACTTCATGGCTAGATCCTGGGCTATTTCTGGATTGGATCACATAGTAATGTGGTACCACACTGAAACAGTCGATTAAACCAGGTTTCGATCAATATTTTAGAGAATAATTCATGTTAGGTCTAGGTTAGGTCTGGGATTTGCTCTCATCAGGCTCATTCTTTCGCATATTTCTCATACTTGATGGCTAGATCCTGGGCTTTTTCTGGATTGCATCACGTAGTAATGAAGTGCAACACTGAAACAGTCAATTAAACCTGTTTTCGATCAATATTTTAGAGGATAACGGAAGTTAGGTCTGGGATAGGTCTAGGATTTGCCCTCATCAGGCTCTTACTTTGGCATATTTCTCATACTTCATGGCTAGATCCTGGGCTGTTTCTGGATTGTATCACGTAGTAATGTGGTACCACGCTGAAACAGTCAATTAAACCTGGTTTCGATCAATATTTTAGAGGATAACGGAAGTTAGGTCTGGGATAGGTCTAGGATTTGCCCTCATCAGGCTCTTACTTTCGCATATTTCTCATACTTCATGGCTAGCTCCTGGGCTATTTCTGAATTGGATCACGTAGTAAAGTGGTACCACACTGAAACATTCAATGAAACCTGGTCTGGATAAATATCCTAGGGGATAACGCATGTTAGGTCAAGGTTAGGTCTAAGATTTGCCCTCATCAGGCTCGCAGTTTCGCGTTTTTCACATACTTGTTGAACAGATCCTGGGCTATTTCGGGATTGGATCACGTAGTAAAGTGATACCACACTGAAACAGTCCATTAAACCTGGTTTCGCTCAATATTTTAGAGGATAACGCATGTTAGGTCTAGGTTAGGTCTGGGATTTGCTGTCATCAGGCTCATTCTTTCGCATATTTCTCACACTTGATGGCTAGATCCTGGGCTTTTTCTAGATTGCATCACGTAGTAATGTAGTACCACACTGAAACAGTCAATGAAACCAGGTTTCCATGAATATTTTAGAAGACAACGCAAGTTAGGTCTAGGTAAGGCCTGAGATTTTCACTGATCAGACTCATACTTTCGCATTCTTCGCATACTTGTTGAACGGATCCTGGGTTTTTTCTGGTTTGGATGACGTAGTAATGTGGTACCGCACTGAAACATTCAATTAAACCTGGTCTTGATAAATATTTTAGAGAATAACGCATGTTAGGTCTGGGTTAGGTCTAGGATTTGCCCTCATCAGGCTCATACTTTCGCATATTTCTCATACTTCATGGCTAGCTCCTGGGCTATTTCTGGATTGGATCACGTAGTAAAGTGGTACCACACTGAAACATTCAATGAAACCTGGTCTGGATAAATATCTTAGAGGATAACGCATGTTAGGTCAAGGTTAGGTCTAAGATTTGCCCTCATCAGGCTCACAGTTTCGCGTTTTTCACATACTTGTTGAACAGATCCTAGGTTTTTTCTGGTTTGGATCACGTAGTAATGTGGGACCACACTGAAACAGTCAAGTAAACCTGGTTTCGATCAGTATTTTAGAGAATAATTCATGTTATGTCTAGGTTAGGTCTGGGATTTGCTCCCATCAGGCTCATTCTTCCGCATATTTCTCATACATGTTGAACAGATCCTGGGTATTTTCTGGCATGGAACACGTAGTAATGTGGGACCACACTGAAACAATCAATTAAACCTGGTCTTGATAAATATTTTAGAGGATAACGCATGTTAGGTCTGGGTTAGGTCTAGGATTTGCCCTCATCATGCTCATACTTTCGCATATTTCTCATACTTCATGGCTAGATCCTGGGCTGTTCCTGGATTGTATCACGTAGTAATGTGGTACCACGCTGAAACAGTCGATTAAACCTGGTTTCGATCAATATTTTAGAGGATAACGCAAGTTAAGTCTGGGATAGGTCTGGGATTTGATCTCATCAGACTCATACTTTCGCGTTTTTCACATACTTTTTGAACAGATCCGGGGTTTTTTCTGGTTTGGATCACGTAGTAGTGTGGTACCACACTGAAACAGTCAATTAAACCTGGCTTTGATCAATATTTTAGAGAATAATTCATGTTAGGTCTAGGTTAGGTCTGGGACTTGCTCTCATCAGGCTCATTATTTCGCATATTTCTCATACTTGATGGCTAGATATTGGGCTTTTTCTGGATTGCATCACGTAGTAATGAAGTACAACACTGAAACAGTCAATTAAACCTGGTTTCCATCAATATCTTAGAGGACAACGCAAGTTAGGTCTGGGATAGGTCTGGGATTTGCCCTCATCAGGCTCAAACGTTCCGCGTTTTTCACATACTTGTTGAACAGATCCTGGGTTTTTTCTGGTTTGGATCACGTAGTAGTGTGGGACCACACTGAAACAATCAATTAAACCTGGTGTTGATAAATATTTTAGAGGATAACGCATGTTAGGTCTGGGATAGGTCTGGGATTTGCCCTCATCAGACTCATACTTTCGCACACTTCACATACTCGTTGAACAGATCCTGGGTTATTTTCTGGTTTGGATCACATAGTAATGTGGTACCACACTGAAACAGTCGATTAAACCAGGTTTCGATCAATATTTTTGAGGATAACGCATGTTAGGTCTTGGTTAGGTCTGGGATTTTCACTCATCAGACTCATACTTTCGCATTCTTCACATACTTGTTGAACGGATCATGGGTTTTTTCTGGTTTGGATCACGTAGTAATGTGGGACCACACTGAAACAATCAATTAAACCTGGTCTTGATAAATATTTTAGAGGATAACGCATGTTAGGTCTTGGATAGGTCGGGGATTTGCCCTCATCAGACTCATACTTTCGCACACTTCACATACTCGTTGATCAGATCCTGGGTTTTTTCTGGTTTGGATCACGTAGTAATGTGGAACTACACTGAAACAATCAATTAAACCTGGTCTTGATAAATATTTTAGAGGATAACGCATGTTAGGTCTGGGTTAGGTCTAGGATTTGCCCTTGTCAGGTTCATACTTCCGCATATTTCTCATGCTTCATGGCTAGATCCTGGGCTATTTCTGGATTAGATCACGTAGTAATGTGGTACCACACTGAAACAGTCAATTAAACCTGGTTTCCATCAAACTCTTAGAGGACAACGCAAGTTAGGTCTGGGATAGGTCTTGGATTTGCCCTCATCAGGCTCATACTTTCGCGTTTTTCACATACTTTTTGAACAGATCCTGGGTTTTTTCTGGTTTGGATCACGTAGTAGTGTGGTACCACACTGAAACAGTCCATTAAACCTGGTTTGGATCAATATTTTAGAGGATAACGCATGTTAGGTCTAGGTTAGGTCTGGGAATTTCACTCATCAGACTCATACTTTCGCACACTTCACATAATCGTTGAACAGATCCTAGGTTATTTTCTGGTTTGGATCACATAGTAATGTGGTACCACACTGAAACTGTCGATTATACCAGGTTTCGATCAATATTTTTGAGGATAACGCATGTTAGGTCTAGGTTAGGCCTGGGATTTTCACTCATCAGGCTCATACTTTCGCATTCTTCGCATACTTGTTGTACGGATCCTGGGTTTTTTCTGGTTTGGATCACGTAGTAATGTGGGACCACACTGAAACAGTCAATTAAACCAGGTTTCGATCAATATTTTTGAGAATAATACATGTTAGGTCTAGGTTAGGTCTGGGATTTGCTCTCATCAGGCTCATTCTTTCGCATATTTCTCATACTTGATGGCTAGATGCTGGGCTTTTTCTGGTTTGGATCACGTAGTAATGTGGTACCACGCTGAAACAGTCGATTAGACCCGGTTTCGATCAATATTTTAGAGGATAACGCAAGTTAAGTCTGGGATAGGTCTGGAATTTGACCTCATCAGACTCATACTTTCGCGTTTTTCACATACTTGTTGAACAGATCCTGGGTTTTTTCTGGTTTGGATCACGTAGTAGTGTGGTACCACACTGAAACAGTCCATTAAACCTGGTTGCGATTTTTTTTTTTGCGGATAACGCATGCTAGGTCTGGGTTAGCTCTAGGATTTGCCCTCATCAGGCTCATTCTTTCGCATATTTCTCAAACTTCATGGCTAGATCCTGGGCTTTTTCTGGATTACATCACGTAGTAATGCGGTACCACACTGAAACATTCAATTAAACCTGGGCTTGATAAATATTTTAGAGGATAACCCATCTTAGGTCTGGGTTAGGTCTAGGATTTGCTCTCGTCAGGCTCATACTTTCGCATATTTCTCATACTTCATGGCTAGATCCTGGGCTATTTCTGGATTGGATCACGTAGTAATGTGGTACCACACTGAAACAGTCAATTAAACCTACTTTTGATCAATATTTTAGAGAATAATTCATGTTAGGTCTAGGTTAGGTCAGGGATTTGCTCTCATCAGGCTCATTCTTTCGCATATTTCTCATACTTGATGGCTAGATCCTGGGCTTTTTCTGGATTACATAATAATTCATGTTAGGTCTAGGTTAGGTCTGGGATTTGCTCTCATCAGGCTCATATTTTCGCATATTTCTCATACTTCATGGCTAGATCCTGGGCTATTTCTGGATTGGATCACATAGTAATGTGGTACCACACTGAAACAGTCGATTAAACCAGGTTTCGATCAATATTTTAGAGAATAATTCATGTTAGGTCTAGGTTAGGTCTGGGATTTGCTCTCATCAGGCTCATTCTTTCGCATATTTCTCATACTTGATGGCTAGATCCTGGGCTTTTTCTGGATTGCATCACGTAGTAATGAAGTGCAACACTGAAACAGTCAATTAAACCTGTTTTCGATCAATATTTTAGAGGATAACGGAAGTTAGGTCTGGGATAGGTCTAGGATTTGCCCTCATCAGGCTCTTACTTTGGCATATTTCTCATACTTCATGGCTAGATCCTGGGCTGTTTCTGGATTGTATCACGTAGTAATGTGGTACCACGCTGAAACAGTCAATTAAACCTGGTTTCGATCAATATTTTAGAGGATAACGGAAGTTAGGTCTGGGATAGGTCTAGGATTTGCCCTCATCAGGCTCTTACTTTCGCATATTTCTCATACTTCATGGCTAGCTCCTGGGCTATTTCTGAATTGGATCACGTAGTAAAGTGGTACCACACTGAAACATTCAATGAAACCTGGTCTGGATAAATATCCTAGGGGATAACGCATGTTAGGTCAAGGTTAGGTCTAAGATTTGCCCTCATCAGGCTCGCAGTTTCGCGTTTTTCACATACTTGTTGAACAGATCCTGGGCTATTTCGGGATTGGATCACGTAGTAAAGTGATACCACACTGAAACAGTCCATTAAACCTGGTTTCGCTCAATATTTTAGAGGATAACGCATGTTAGGTCTAGGTTAGGTCTGGGATTTGCTGTCATCAGGCTCATTCTTTCGCATATTTCTCACACTTGATGGCTAGATCCTGGGCTTTTTCTAGATTGCATCACGTAGTAATGTAGTACCACACTGAAACAGTCAATGAAACCAGGTTTCCATGAATATTTTAGAAGACAACGCAAGTTAGGTCTAGGTAAGGCCTGAGATTTTCACTGATCAGACTCATACTTTCGCATTCTTCGCATACTTGTTGAACGGATCCTGGGTTTTTTCTGGTTTGGATGACGTAGTAATGTGGTACCGCACTGAAACATTCAATTAAACCTGGTCTTGATAAATATTTTAGAGAATAACGCATGTTAGGTCTGGGTTAGGTCTAGGATTTGCCCTCATCAGGCTCATACTTTCGCATATTTCTCATACTTCATGGCTAGCTCCTGGGCTATTTCTGGATTGGATCACGTAGTAAAGTGGTACCACACTGAAACATTCAATGAAACCTGGTCTGGATAAATATCTTAGAGGATAACGCATGTTAGGTCAAGGTTAGGTCTAAGATTTGCCCTCATCAGGCTCACAGTTTCGCGTTTTTCACATACTTGTTGAACAGATCCTAGGTTTTTTCTGGTGTGGATCACGTAGTAATGTGGGACCACACTGAAACAGTCAAGTAAACCTGGTTTCGATCAATATTTTAGAGAATAATTCATGTTATGTCTAGGTTAGGTCTGGGATTTGCTCCCATCAGGCTCATTCTTCCGCATATTTCTCATACATGTTGAACAGATCCTGGGTATTTTCTGGCATGGAACACGTAGTAATGTGGGACCACACTGAAACAATCAATTAAACCTGGTCTTGATAAATATTTTAGAGGATAACGCATGTTAGGTCTGGGTTAGGTCTAGGATTTGCCCTCATCATGCTCATACTTTCGCATATTTCTCATACTTCATGGCTAGATCCTGGGCTGTTCCTGGATTGTATCACGTAGTAATGTGGTACCACGCTGAAACAGTCGATTAAACCTGGTTTCGATCAATATTTTAGAGGATAACGCAAGTTAAGTCTGGGATAGGTCTGGGATTTGCCCTCATCAGGCTCAAACGTTCCGCGTTTTTCACATACTTGTTGAACAGATCCTGGGTTTTTTCTGGTTTGGATCACGTAGTAGTGTGGGACCACACTGAAACAATCAATTAAACCTGGTCTTGATAAATATTTTAGAGGATAACGCATGTTAGGTCTGGGATAGGTCTGGGATTTGCCCTCATCAGACTCATACTTTCGCACACTTCACATACTCGTTGAACAGATCCTGGGTTATTTTCTGGTTTGGATCACATAGTAATGTGGTACCACACTGAAACAGTCGATTAAACCAGGTTTCGATCAATATTTTTGAGGATAACGCATATTAGGTCTTGGTTAGGTCTGGGATTTTCACTCATCAGACTCATACTTTCGCATTCTTCACATACTTGTTGAACGGATCATGGGTTTTTTCTGGTTTGGATCACGTAGTAATGTGGGACCACACTGAAACAATCAATTAAACCTGGTCTTGATAAATATTTTAGAGGATAACGCATGTTAGGTTTGGGATAGGTCGGCGATTTGCCCTCATCAGACTCATACTTTCGCACACTTCACATACTCGTTGATCAGATCCTGGGTTTTTTCTGGTTTGGATCACGTAGTAATGTGGAACTACACTGAAACAATCAATTAAACCTGGTCTTGATAAATATTTTAGAGGATACCGCATGTTAGGTCTGGGTTAGGTCTAGGATTTGCCCTTGTCAGGTTCATACTTCCGCATATTTCTCATGCTTCATGGCTAGATCCTGGGCTATTTCTGGATTAGATCACGTAGTAATGTGGTACCACACTGAAACAGTCAATTAAACCTGGTTTCCATCAAACTCTTAGAGGACAACGCAAGTTAGGTCTGGGATAGGTCTTGGATTTGCCCTCATCAGGCTCATACTTTCGCGTTTTTCACATACTTTTTGAACAGATCCTGGGTTTTTTCTGGTTTGGATCACGTAGTAGTGTGGTACCACACTGAAACAGTCCATTAAACCTGGTTTGGATCAATATTTTAGAGGATAACGCATGTTAGGTCTAGGTTAGGTCTGGGAATTTCACTCATCAGACTCATACTTTCGCACACTTCACATACTCGTTGAACAGATCCTAGGTTATTTTCTGGTTTGGATCACATAGTAATGTGGTACCACACTGAAACAGTCGATTATACCAGGTTTCGATCAATATTTTTGAGGATAACGCATGTTAGGTCTAGGTTAGGCCTGGGATTTTCACTCATCAGGCTCATTCTTTCGCATATTTCTCATACTTGATGGCTAGATGCTGGGCTTTTTCTGGTTTGGATCACGTAGTAATGTGGTACCACGCTGAAACAGTCGATTAAACCCGGTTTCGATCAATATTTTAGAGGATAACGCAAGTTAAGTCTGGGATAGGTCTGGAATTTGACCTCATCAGACTCATACTTTCGCAATCTTCACATGCTTGTTGAACGGATCCTGGGTTTTTTCTGGTTTGGATCACGTAGTAATGTGGGACCACACTGAAACAGTCAATTAAACCAGGTTTCGATCAATATTTTTGAGAATAATACATGTTAGGTCTAGGTTAGGTCTGGGATTTGCTCTCATCAGGCTCATTCTTTCGCATATTTCTCATACTTGATGGCTAGATGCTGGGCTTTTTCTGGTTTGGATCACGTAGTAATGTGGTACCACGCTGAAACAGTCGATTAAACCCGGTTTCGATCAATATTTTAGAGGATAACGCAAGTTAAGTCTGGGATAGGTCTGGAATTTGACCTCATCAGACTCATACTTTCGCATTCTTCACATGCTTGTTGAACGGATCCTGGGTTTTTTCTGGTTTGGATCACGTAGTAGTGTGGTACCACACTGAAACAGTCCATTAAACCTGGTTGCGATTTTTTTTTTTGAGGATAACGCATGTTAGGTCTGGGTTAGCTCTAGGATTTGCCCTCATCAGGCTCATTCTTTCGCATATTTCTCAAACTTCATGGCTAGATCCTGGGCTTTTTCTGGATTACATCACGTAGTAATGCGGTACCACACTGAAACATTCAATTAAACCTGGGCTTGATAAATATTTTAGAGGATAACGCATGTTAGGTTTGGGTTAGGTCTAGGATTTGCCCTCATCAGGCTCATACTTTCGCATATTTCTCATACTTCATGGCTAGATCCTGGGCTGTTTCTGGTTTTGATCACATAGTAATGTGGTACCACACTGAAACAGTCGATTAAACCAGGTTTCGATCAATATTTTTGAGGGTAACGCATGTTAGGTCTAGGTTAGGCCTGGGATTTTCACTCATCAGACTCATACTTTCGCATTCTTCACATGCTTGTTGAACGGATCCTGGGTTTTTTCTGGTTTGGATCACGTAGTAATGTGGGACCACACTGAGACAGTCAATTAAACCTGGTTTCGATCAGTATTTTAGAGACTAATTCATGTTAGGTCTAGGTTAGGTCTGGTATTTGCTCTTTTCAGGCTCATTGTTTCGCATATTTCTCATACTTGATGGCTAGATCCTGGGCTTTTTCTGGATTGCATAACGTAGTAATGAAGAACAACACTGAAACAGTCAATTAAACCTGGTTTCCATCAATATTTTAGAGGACAACGCATATTAGGTGTAGGTTAGGCCTGGGATTTGCCCTCATCAGGGTCATACTTTCGCAGTTTTAACATACATGTTGGCCTGATCGAGGGTTTTTCCAGCTTTGGATCACGTAGTAAAGTGGTGCCACTCTGAAACAGTCCATTAAACCAGGTTTCGATCAATATTTTAGAGGATAACGCAAGTTAGGTCTGGGATAGGTCTGGGATTTGACCTCGTCAGACTCATACTTTCGCACCCTTCACATACTCGTTGAACAGATCCTGGGTTATTTTCTGGTTTGGATCACATAGTAATGTGGTACCACACTGAAACATTCAATTAAACCTGGTCTTGATAAATATTTTAGAGGATAACGCATGTTAGGTCTGGGTTAGGTCTAGGATTTGCCCTCATCTGGCTCATACTTTCGCATATTTCTCATACTTCATGGCTAGATCCTGGGCTGTTCCTGGATTGTATCACGTAGTAATGTGGTACCACGCTGAAACAGTCGATTAAACCTGGTTTCGATCAATATTTTAGAGGATAACGCAAGTTAAGTCTGGGATAGGTCTGGGATTTGATCTCATCAGACTCATACTTTCGCGTTTTTCACATACTTGTTGAACAGATCCTGGGTTTTTTCTGGTTTGCATCACGTAGTAGTGTGGTACCACACTGAAACAGTCCATTAAACCTGGTTGCGATCAATATTTTAGGGTTAGGTCTAGGATTTGCCCCCTTCAAGCTTATTCTTTTGCATATTTCTCAAACTTGATGGCTAGATCCTGGGCTTTTTCTGGATTGCATCACGTAGTAATGTGGTACCACACTGAAACATTCAATTAAACCTGGTCTTGATAAATATTTTAGAGGATAACGCATGTTAGGTCTGGGTTAGGTCTAGGATTTGACCTCGTCAGACTCATGCTTTCGCAACCTTCACATACTCGTTGAACAGATCCTGGGTTATTCTCTGGTTTGGATCACATAGTAATGTGGTACCACACTGAAACAGTCGATTAAACCAGGTTTCGATCAATATTTTTGAGGATAAAGCATGTTAGGTCTAGGTTAGGCCTGGGATTTTCACTCATCAGACTCATACTTTCGCATTCTTCACATACTTGTTGAACGGACCCTGTGTTTTTTCTGGTTTGGATCACGTAGTAATGTGGGACCACACTGAAACAGTCAATTAAATCTGGTTTCGATCAATATTTTAGAGAATAATTCATGTTAGGTCTAGGTTAGGCCTAGGATTTTCACTCATCAGACTCATACTTTCGCATTTTTCACATACTTGTTGAACGGATCATGGGTTTTTTCTGGTTTGGATCACGTAGTAATGTGGGACCACACTGAAACAATCAATTAAACCTGGTCTTGATAAATATTTTAGAGGATAACGCATGTTAGGTTTGGGATAGGTCGGCGATTTGCCCTCATCAGACTCATACTTTCGCACACTTCACATACTCGTTGATCAGATCCTGGGTTTTTTCTGGTTTGGATCACGTAGTAATGTGGAACTACACTGAAACAATCAATTAAACCTGGTCTTGATAAATATTTTAGAGGATACCGCATGTTAGGTCTGGGTTAGGTCTAGGATTTGCCCTTGTCAGGTTCATACTTCCGCATATTTCTCATGCTTCATGGCTAGATCCTGGGCTATTTCTGGATTAGATCACGTAGTAATGTGGTACCACACTGAAACAGTCAATTAAACCTGGTTTCCATCAAACTCTTAGAGGACAACGCAAGTTAGGTCTGGGATAGGTCTTGGATTTGCCCTCATCAGGCTCATACTTTCGCGTTTTTCACATACTTTTTGAACAGATCCTGGGTTTTTTCTGGTTTGGATCACGTAGTAGTGTGGTACCACACTGAAACAGTCCATTAAACCTGGTTTGGATCAATATTTTAGAGGATAACGCATGTTAGGTCTAGGTTAGGTCTGGGAATTTCACTCATCAGACTCATACTTTCGCACACTTCACATACTCGTTGAACAGATCCTAGGTTATTTTCTGGTTTGGATCACATAGTAATGTGGTACCACACTGAAACAGTCGATTATACCAGGTTTCGATCAATATTTTTGAGGATAACGCATGTTAGGTCTAGGTTAGGCCTGGGATTTTCACGCATCAGGCTCATTCTTTCGCATATTTCTCATACTTGATGGCTAGATGCTGGGCTTTTTCTGGTTTGGATCACGTAGTAATGTGGTACCACGCTGAAACAGTCGATTAAACCCGGTTTCGATCAATATTTTAGAGGATAACGCAAGTTAAGTCTGGGATAGGTCTGGAATTTGACCTCATCAGACTCATACTTTCGCATTCTTCACATGCTTGTTGAACGGATCCTGGGTTTTTTCTGGTTTGGATCACGTAGTAATGTGGGACCACACTGAAACAGTCAATTAAACCAGGTTTCGATCAATATTTTTGAGAATAATACATGTTAGGTCTAGGTTAGGTCTGGGATTTGCTCTCATCAGGCTCATTCTTTCGCATATTTCTCATACTTGATGGCTAGATGCTGGGCTTTTTCAGGTTTGGATCACGTAGTAATGTGGTACCACGCTGAAACAGTCGATTAAACCCGGTTTCGATCAATATTTTAGAGGATAACGCAAGTTAAGTCTGGGATAGGTCTGGAATTTGACCTCATCAGACTCATACTTTCGCATTCTTCACATGCTTGTTGAACGGATCCTGGGTTTTTTCTGGTTTGGATCACGTAGTAGTGTGGTACCACACTGAAACAGTCCATTAAACCTGGTTGCGATTTTTTTTTTTGAGGATAACGCATGTTAGGTCTGGGTTAGCTCTAGGATTTGCCCTCATCAGGCTCATTCTTTCGCATATTTCTCAAACTTCATGGCTAGATCCTGGGCTTTTTCTGGATTACATCACGTAGTAATGCGGTACCACACTGAAACATTCAATTAAACCTGGGCTTGATAAATATTTTAGAGGATAACGCATGTTAGGTTTGGGTTAGGTCTAGGATTTGCCCTCATCAGGCTCATACTTTCGCATATTTCTCATACTTCATGGCTAGATCCTGGGCTGTTTCTGGTTTTGATCACATAGTAATGTGGTACCACACTGAAACAGTCGATTAAACCAGGTTTCGATCAATATTTTTGAGGGTAACGCATGTTAGGTCTAGGTTAGGCCTGGGATTTTCACTCATCAGACTCATACTTTCGCATTCTTCACATGCTTGTTGAACGGATCCTGGGTTTTTTCTGGTTTGGATCACGTAGTAATGTGGGACCACACTGAGACAGTCAATTAAACCTGGTTTCGATCAGTATTTTAGAGACTAATTCATGTTAGGTCTAGGTTAGGTCTGGTATTTGCTCTTTTCAGGCTCATTGTTTCGCATATTTCTCATACTTGATGGCTAGATCCTGGGCTTTTTCTGGATTGCATAACGTAGTAATGAAGAACAACACTGAAACAGTCAATTAAACCTGGTTTCCATCAATATTTTAGAGGACAACGCATATTAGGTGTAGGTTAGGCCTGGGATTTGCCCTCATCAGGGTCATACTTTCGCAGTTTTAACATACATGTTGGCCTGATCGAGGGTTTTTCCAGCTTTGGATCACGTAGTAAAGTGGTGCCACTCTGAAACAGTCCATTAAACCAGGTTTCGATCAATATTTTAGAGGATAACGCAAGTTAGGTCTGGGATAGGTCTGGGATTTGACCTCGTCAGACTCATACTTTCGCACCCTTCACATACTCGTTGAACAGATCCTGGGTTATTTTCTGGTTTGGATCACATAGTAATGTGGTACCACACTGAAACATTCAATTAAACCTGGTCTTGATAAATATTTTAGAGGATAACGCATGTTAGGTCTGGGTTAGGTCTAGGATTTGCCCTCATCTGGCTCATACTTTCGCATATTTCTCATACTTCACGGCTAGATCCTGGGCTGTTCCTGGATTGTATCACGTAGTAATGTGGTACCACGCTGAAACAGTCGATTAAACCTGGTTTCGATCAATATTTTAGAGGATAACGCAAGTTAAGTCTGGGATAGGTCTGGGATTTGATCTCATCAGACTCATACTTTCGCGTTTTTCACATACTTGTTGAACAGATCCTGGGTTTTTTCTGGTTTGCATCACGTAGTAGTGTGGTACCACACTGAAACAGTCCATTAAACCTGGTTGCGACCAATATTTTAGGGTTAGGTCTAGGATTTGCCCCCTTCAAGCTTATTCTTTTGCATATTTCTCAAACTTGATGGCTAGATCCTGGGCTTTTTCTGGATTGCATCACGTAGTAATGTGGTACCACACTGAAACATTCAATTAAACCTGGTCTTGATAAATATTTTAGAGGATAACGCATGTTAGGTCTGGGTTAGGTCTAGGATTTGACCTCGTCAGACTCATGCTTTCGCACCCTTCACATACTCGTTGAACAGATCCTGGGTTATTCTCTGGTTTGGATCACATAGTAATGTGGTACCACACTGAAACATTCAATTAAACCTGGTCTTGATAAATATTTTAGAGGATAACGCATGTTAGGTCTGGGTTAGGTCTAGGATTTGCCCTCATCTGGCTCATACTTTCGCATATTTCTCATACTTCATGGCTAGATCCTGGGCTGTTCCTGGATTGTATCACGTAGTAATGTGGTACCACGCTGAAACAGTCGATTAAACCTGGTTTCGATCAATATTTTAGAGGATAACGCAAGTTAAGTCTGGGATAGGTCTGGGATTTGATCTCATCAGACTCATACTTTCGCGTTTTTCACATACTTGTTGAACAGATCCTGGGTTTTTTCTGGTTTGCATCACGTAGTAGTGTGGTACCACACTGAAACAGTCCATTAAACCTGGTTGCGATCAATATTTTAGGGTTAGGTCTAGGATTTGCCCCCTTCAAGCTTATTCTTTTGCATATTTCTCAAACTTGATGGCTAGATCCTGGGCTTTTTCTGGATTGCATCACGTAGTAATGTGGTACCACACTGAAACATTCAATTAAACCTGGTCTTGATAAATATTTTAGAGGATAACGCATGTTAGGTCTGGGTTAGGTCTAGGATTTGACCTCGTCAGACTCATGCTTTCGCAACCTTCACATACTCGTTGAACAGATCCTGGGTTATTCTCTGGTTTGGATCACATAGTAATGTGGTACCACACTGAAACAGTCGATTAAACCAGGTTTCGATCAATATTTTTGAGGATAAAGCATGTTAGGTCTAGGTTAGGCCTGGGATTTTCACTCATCAGACTCATACTTTCGCATTCTTCACATACTTGTTGAACGGACCCTGTGTTTTTTCTGGTTTGGATCACGTAGTAATGTGGGACCACACTGAAACAGTCAATTAAATCTGGTTTCGATCAATATTTTAGAGAATAATTCATGTTAGGTCTAGGTTAGGCCTAGGATTTTCACTCATCAGACTCATACTTTCGCATTTTTCACATACTTGTTGAACGGATCATGGGTTTTTTCTGGTTTGGATCACGTAGTAATGTGGGACCACACTGAAACAATCAATTAAACCTGGTCTTGATAAATATTTTAGAGGATAACGCATGTTAGGTTTGGGATAGGTCGGCGATTTGCCCTCATCAGACTCATACTTTCGCACACTTCACATACTCGTTGATCAGATCCTGGGTTTTTTCTGGTTTGGATCACGTAGTAATGTGGAACTACACTGAAACAATCAATTAAACCTGGTCTTGATAAATATTTTAGAGGATACCGCATGTTAGGTCTGGGTTAGGTCTAGGATTTGCCCTTGTCAGGTTCATACTTCCGCATATTTCTCATGCTTCATGGCTAGATCCTGGGCTATTTCTGGATTAGATCACGTAGTAATGTGGTACCACACTGAAACAGTCAATTAAACCTGGTTTCCATCAAACTCTTAGAGGACAACGCAAGTTAGGTCTGGGATAGGTCTTGGATTTGCCCTCATCAGGCTCATACTTTCGCGTTTTTCACATACTTTTTGAACAGATCCTGGGTTTTTTCTGGTTTGGATCACGTAGTAGTGTGGTACCACACTGAAACAGTCCATTAAACCTGGTTTGGATCAATATTTTAGAGGATAACGCATGTTAGGTCTAGGTTAGGTCTGGGAATTTCACTCATCAGACTCATACTTTCGCACACTTCACATACTCGTTGAACAGATCCTAGGTTATTTTCTGGTTTGGATCACATAGTAATGTGGTACCACACTGAAACAGTCGATTATACCAGGTTTCGATCAATATTTTTGAGGATAACGCATGTTAGGTCTAGGTTAGGCCTGGGATTTTCACGCATCAGGCTCATTCTTTCGCATATTTCTCATACTTGATGGCTAGATGCTGGGCTTTTTCTGGTTTGGATCACGTAGTAATGTGGTACCACGCTGAAACAGTCGATTAAACCCGGTTTCGATCAATATTTTAGAGGATAACGCAAGTTAAGTCTGGGATAGGTCTGGAATTTGACCTCATCAGACTCATACTTTCGCATTCTTCACATGCTTGTTGAACGGATCCTGGGTTTTTTCTGGTTTGGATCACGTAGTAATGTGGGACCACACTGAAACAGTCAATTAAACCAGGTTTCGATCAATATTTTTGAGAATAATACATGTTAGGTCTAGGTTAGGTCTGGGATTTGCTCTCATCAGGCTCATTCTTTCGCATATTTCTCATACTTGATGGCTAGATGCTGGGCTTTTTCAGGTTTGGATCACGTAGTAATGTGGTACCACGCTGAAACAGTCGATTAAACCCGGTTTCGATCAATATTTTAGAGGATAACGCAAGTTAAGTCTGGGATAGGTCTGGAATTTGACCTCATCAGACTCATACTTTCGCATTCTTCACATGCTTGTTGAACGGATCCTGGGTTTTTTCTGGTTTGGATCACGTAGTAGTGTGGTACCACACTGAAACAGTCCATTAAACCTGGTTGCGATTTTTTTTTTTGAGGATAACGCATGTTAGGTCTGGGTTAGCTCTAGGATTTGCCCTCATCAGGCTCATTCTTTCGCATATATCTCAAACTTCATGGCTAGATCCTGGGCTTTTTCTGGATTACATCACGTAGTAATGCGGTACCACACTGAAACATTCAATTAAACCTGGGCTTGATAAATATTTTAGAGGATAACGCATGTTAGGTTTGGGTTAGGTCTAGGATTTGCCCTCATCAGGCTCATACTTTCGCATATTTCTCATACTTCATGGCTAGATCCTGGGCTGTTTCTGGTTTTGATCACATAGTAATGTGGTACCACACTGAAACAGTCGATTAAACCAGGTTTCGATCAATATTTTTGAGGGTAACGCATGTTAGGTCTAGGTTAGGCCTGGGATTTTCACTCATCAGACTCATACTTTCGCATTCTTCACATGCTTGTTGAACGGATCCTGGGTTTTTTCTGGTTTGGATCACGTAGTAATGTGGGACCACACTGAGACAGTCAATTAAACCTGGTTTCGATCAGTATTTTAGAGACTAATTCATGTTAGGTCTAGGTTAGGTCTGGTATTTGCTCTTTTCAGGCTCATTGTTTCGCATATTTCTCATACTTGATGGCTAGATCCTGGGCTTTTTCTGGATTGCATAACGTAGTAATGAAGAACAACACTGAAACAGTCAATTAAACCTGGTTTCCATCAATATTTTAGAGGACAACGCATATTAGGTGTAGGTTAGGCCTGGGATTTGCCCTCATCAGGGTCATACTTTCGCAGTTTTAACATACATGTTGGCCTGATCGAGGGTTTTTCCAGCTTTGGATCACGTAGTAAAGTGGTGCCACTCTGAAACAGTCCATTAAACCAGGTTTCGATCAATATTTTAGAGGATAACGCAAGTTAGGTCTGGGATAGGTCTGGGATTTGACCTCGTCAGACTCATACTTTCGCACCCTTCACATACTCGTTGAACAGATCCTGGGTTATTTTCTGGTTTGGATCACATAGTAATGTGGTACCACACTGAAACATTCAATTAAACCTGGTCTTGATAAATATTTTAGAGGATAACGCATGTTAGGTCTGGGTTAGGTCTAGGATTTGCCCTCATCTGGCTCATACTTTCGCATATTTCTCATACTTCATGGCTAGATCCTGGGCTGTTCCTGGATTGTATCACGTAGTAATGTGGTACCACGCTGAAACAGTCGATTAAACCTGGTTTCGATCAATATTTTAGAGGATAACGCAAGTTAAGTCTGGGATAGGTCTGGGATTTGATCTCATCAGACTCATACTTTCGCGTTTTTCACATACTTGTTGAACAGATCCTGGGTTTTTTCTGGTTTGCATCACGTAGTAGTGTGGTACCACACTGAAACAGTCCATTAAACCTGGTTGCGACCAATATTTTAGGGTTAGGTCTAGGATTTGCCCCCTTCAAGCTTATTCTTTTGCATATTTCTCAAACTTGATGGCTAGATCCTGGGCTTTTTCTGGATTGCATCACGTAGTAATGTGGTACCACACTGAAACATTCAATTAAACCTGGTCTTGATAAATATTTTAGAGGATAACGCATGTTAGGTCTGGGTTAGGTCTAGGATTTGACCTCGTCAGACTCATGCTTTCGCACCCTTCACATACTCGTTGAACAGATCCTGGGTTATTCTCTGGTTTGGATCACATAGTAATGTGGTACCACACTGAAACAGTCGATTAAACCAGGTTTCGATCAATATTTTTGAGGATAAAGCATGTTAGGTCTAGGTTAGGCCTGGGATTTTCACTCATCAGACTCATACTTTCTCATTCTTCTCATACTTGTTGAAGTGGACCTGGGTTTTTTCTGGTTTGGATCACGTAGTAATGTGGTACCACACTGAAACAATCGACTAAACCTGGTGTCGATCAATATCTTAGAGGATAACGCTAGTTAAGTCTGGGATTGGTCTGGGATTTGACCTCATCATACTCATACTTTCGCACACTTCACATACTCGTTGAACAGATCCTGGGTTATTTTCAGGTTTGGATCACATAGTAATGTGGAACCACACTGAAACAGTCGATTAAACCAGGTTTCGATCAATATTTTTGAGGATAACGCATGTTAGGTATGGGTTAGGTCTAGGATTTGCCCTCAGCAGGCTCATACTTTCGCATATTTCTCATACTTCAGGGCTAGATCCTGGGCCGTTTCTGGTTTGTATCACGTAGTAATGTGGTACCACACTGAAACAGTCAATTAAACCTGGTTTGGATCAATAGTTTAGAGGATAACGCAAGTTAGGTCTGGGATAGGTCTGGGATTTGCCCTCATCAGGCTCATACTTTCGCGTTTTTCACATACTTGTTGAACAGATCCTGGGTTTTTTCTGGTTTGGATCACGTAGTAGTGTGGTACCACACTGAAACAGTCCATTAAACCTGGTTTGGATCAATATTTTGGAGGATAACGCATGTTAGGTCTAGGTTAGGTTTGGGATTTGCTCTCATCAGGCTCATTTTTTCGCATATTTCTCATATTTGATGGCTAGATCCTGGGCTTTTTCTGGATTGCATCACGTAGTAATGAAGTACGACACTGAAACAGTCAATTAAACCTGGTTTCCACCAATATCTTAGAGGACAACGCAAGTTAGGTCTGGCATAGGTCTGGGATTCGCCCTCATCAGGCTCATACTTTGGCGTTTTTCACATACTTGTTGAATAGATCCTGGGTTTTTTCTGGTTTGTATCACATAGTAGTGTGGTACCACACTGAAACAGTCAATTAAACCTGGTTTCCATCAATATTTTAGAGGATAACGCAAGTTAGGTCTGGCATTGGTCTGGGATTCGCCCTCATCAGGCTCATACTTTCGCACACTTCACATACTCGTTGAACAGATCCTGGGTTATTTTCAGGTTTGGATCACATAGTAATGTGGTACCACACTGAAACAGTCGATTAAACCAGGTTTCGATCAATATTTTTGAGGATAACGCATGATAGGTTTGGGTTAGGTCTAGGATTTGCCCCCAGCGGGCTCATACTTTCGCATATTTCTCATACTTCAGGGCTAGATCCTGGGCTGTTTCTGGTTTGTATCACGTAGTAATGTGGTACCACACTGAAACAGTCAATTAAACCTGGTTTGGATCAATAGTTTAGAGGATAACGCAAGTTAGGTCTGGGATAGGTCTGGGATTTGCCCTCATCAGGCTCATACTTTCGCGTTTTTCACATACTTGTTGAACAGATCCTGGGTTTTTTCTGGTTTGGATCACGTAGTAGTGTGGTACCACACTGAAACAGTCCATTAAACCCGGTTTGCATCAATATTTTAGAGGATAACGCAAGTTAGGTTTGGGATAGGTCTGGGATTTGACCTCATCAGACTCATACTTTCGCACACTTCACATAGTCATTGAACAGATCCTGGGTTATTTTCTGGATTGGATCACATAGTAATGTAGTACCACACTGATACAGTCGATTAACCCTGGTTTCGATCAATATTTTAGAGGATAACGCATGTTAGGTCTAGGTTAGGCCTGGGATATGCCCTCGTCAGGGTCATACTTTCGCAGTTTTAACATACATGTTGACCTCATCGAGGGTTTTTTCTGCTTTGGATCACGTAGTAAAGTGGTGCCACACTAAAACTGTCAATTAAACCTGGTTTCTATCAATATTTTAGAGGATAACGCAAGTTATGTCTGGGATAGGTCTGTGGATTTGCCCTCATCAGGCTCATACTGTCGCGTTTTCAACATTCGAGTTGAACAGATCCTGGGTTTTTTCTGGCTTGGATCACCTAGTAATGTGGTACCACACTGAGACAGTCCATTAAACCTGGTTTCGATCAATATTTTAGATGATAACGCATGTTAGGTCTAGGTTAGGCCTGTGATATGCCCTCATCAGACACATACCTTCGCATTCTTCACGTACTTGTTGAACAGCTCCTGGGTTTTTTTCTGGTTTGGATCACGTAGTAGTGTGGTACCGCACCGAAACAGTCAATTAAACCAGGTTTCGATCAATATTTTAGATGATAACGCAAGTTAGGTCTGGGATAAGTCTGGGATTCGCCCTCATCAGGCTCATACTTTCGCGTTTTTCACATACTTGTTGAACAGATCCTCGGCTTTTTCTGGTTTGGATCACGTAGTAATGTGGTACCACAATGAAACAGTCCATTAAACCTGGTTTCGATGAATATTTTAGAGGATAACGCATGTTAGGTCTGGGATAGGTCTAGGATTTGCCCTCATCAGGCTCATACTTTCGCATATTTCTCATACTTGTTGAACGGCTCCTGTGTTTTTTCTGGTTTGGTTCACGTAGTAATGTGGTACCACACTGAAACCTTCAATTAAACCTGGTCTTGATAAATATTTTAGAGGATAACGCATGTTAGGTTTGGGTTAGGTCTAGGATTTGCCCTCATCACGCTCATACTTTCGCATATTTCTCACACTTCATGGCTAGATCCTGGGCTTTTTGTGGATTGCATCACGTAGTAATGAAGTACAACACTGAAACAGTCAATTTAACCTGGTTTCCATCAATATCTGAGAGGACAACGCAAGTTAGGTCTGAGATAGGTCTGGGATTCGCCCTCATCACGCTCATACTGGTTTCGATCAATATTTTCGAGGACAACGCATGTTAGGTCTGGGATAGGTCTGGGATTTGCCCCCATCAGGGTCATACTTTCGCATATTTCTCATACTTCATGGCTAGATCCTGTGTTTTTTCTGGTTTGGATCGCGAAGTAGTGTGGTACTACACTGAAACAGTCCATTAAACCTGGTTTCGTTCAATATTTTAGAAGATAACGCATGTTAGGCCTGGGATTTGCCCTCATCAAGGTCATACTTTCGCAATTTTAACATGCATGTTGACCTGATCGAGGGTTTTTTCTGCTTTGGATCACGTAGTAAAGTGGTACCACAAATAAAACAGTCAATTAAACGTGGTTTCTATCAATATTTTAGAGGATAACGCAAGCTAGGTCTGGGATAGGTCAGAGATTTGCCCTCATCAGACTCATACTTTCGCACGCTTCACATACTCGTTGAAAAGATCCTGGATTTTTTTCTGGTTTGGATCACGTAGTATTGTGGTACCACACTGAAACTGTCGATTAAACCTGGTTTCGATCAATATTATTGAGGATAACGCATGTTAGGTCTAGGTTAGGCCTGGGATTTTTTCTGATCAGACTCATACTTTCGCATTCTTCACATACTTGTTGAACGGATCCTGGGTTTTTTCCGGTTTGGTTCGCGTAATAATGTGGTACCACACTGAAACATTCAATTAAACCTGGTCTTGATAAACATTTTAGAGGATAACGTATGTTAGTTCTGGGTTACGTCTAGGATTTGCCCTCATCAGGCTCATACTTTCGCATATTTCTCATACTTCATGGCTAGATCCTGGATTTTCTTCTGGTTTGGATCACGTAGTATTGTGGTACCACACTGAATCTGTCGATTAAACCTGGTTTCGATCAATATTATTGAGGATAACGCAAGTTAGGTCTGGGATAGGACTGGGATTTGCCCTCATCAGGGTCATACTTTCGCATATTTCTCATACTTCATGGCTAGATTCTGGGCTATTTCTGGATTGGATCACGTAGTAATGTGGTACCACACTGAAACAGTCAATTAAACCTGGTTTCGATCAATATTTTAGAGGATAACGCATGTTAGGTCTGGGTTAGGTCTAGGATTTGCCCTCATCAGGCTCATACTCGCTTCGATCAATATTTTAGAGCACAACGCAAGTTAGGTCTGGGATAGGTCTGGGATTTGCCCTCATCAGGGTCATACTTTCGCATATTTCTCATACTTCATGGCTAGATTCTGGGCTATTTCTGGATTGGATCACGTAGTAATGTGGTACCACACTGAAACAGTCAATTAAACCTGGTTTCGATCAATATTTTAGAGGATAACGGAAGTTAGGTGTGGGATAGGTCTGGGATTTGCCCTCATCAGGCTCATACTTTCGCGTTTTTCACATACCTGTTGAACAGATCCTGGGTTTTTTCTGGTTTGGATCACGTAGTAGTGTGGTACCACACTGAAACAGTCCATTAAACCTGGTTTCGATCAATATTTTAGAGGATAACGCATGTTAGGTCTGGGTTAGGTCTAGGATTTGCCCTCATCAGGCTCATACTCGCTTCGATCAATATTTTAGAGCACAACGCAAGTTAGGTCTGGGATAGGTCTGGGATTTGCCCTCATCAGGGTCATACTTTCGCATATTTCTCATACTTCATGGCTAGATTCTGGGCTATTTCTGGATTGGATCACGTAGTAATGTGGTACCACACTGAAACAGTCAATTAAACCTGGTTTCGATCAATATTTTAGAGGATAACGGAAGTTAGGTGTGGGATAGGTCTGGGATTTGCCCTCATCAGGCTCATACTTTCGCATTCTTCACATACTTGTTGAACAGATCCTGGGTTTTTTCTGGTTTGGGTCAGGTAGTAATGTGGTACCACACTGAAACAGTCGATTAAACCAGGTTTCGATCAATATTTTTGAGGATAACGCATGTTAGGTCTAGGTTAGGTCTGGGATTTTCACTCATCAGACTCATACTTTCGCATTCTTCACATACTTGTTGAACGGATCCTGGGTTTTTTCTGGTTTGGATCACGTAGTAATGTGGGGCCACACTGAAACAATCAATTAAACCTGGTCTTGATAAATATTTTAGAGGATAACGCAAGTTTGGTCTGGGATAGGTCTGGCATTTGCCCTCATCAGGCTCATACATTCGCAGTTTTAACATACATGTTGGCCTGATCGAGGGTTTTTTCTGCCTTGGATCACGTAGTAAAGTGGTACCACACTGAAGCAGTCCATTAAACCTGGTTTGGATCAATATTTTAGAGGATAACGGATGTTAGGTTTGGGTTAGGTCTAGGATTTGCCCCCATCAGGCTCGTACTTTCGCATATTTCTCATACTTCATGGCTAGATCCTGCGCTGTTTCTGGATTGTATCACGTAGTAATGTGGTACCATGCTGAAACAGTCAATTAAACCTGGTTTCGATCAATATTTTAGAGGATAACGCAAGTTAGGTCTGGGATAGGTCTGGGATTCGCCCTCATCAGGCTCATACTTTCGCGTTTTTCACATACTTGTTGAACTGATCCTGGGTTTTTTCTGGTTTGGATCACGTAGCAATGTGGTACCTCACTGAAACAGTCGATTAAACCTGGTTTCGATCAATATTTCAGAGGATAACGCAAGATTGGTCTGGGATAGGTCTGGGATTTTCACTCATCAGACTCATACTTTCGCATTCTTCACATACTTGTTGAACAGATCCTGGGTTTTTTCTGGTTTGGGTCAGGTAGTAATGTGGTACCACACTGAAACAGTCGATTAAACCAGGTTTCGATCAATATTTTTGAGGATAACGCATGTTAGGTCTAGGTTAGGTCTGGGATTTTCACTCATCAGACTCATACTTTCGCATTGTTCACATACTTGTTGAACGGATCCTGGGTTTTTTCTGGTTTGGATCACGTAGTAATGTGGGACCACACTGAAACAATCAATTAAACCTGGTCTTGATAAATATTTTAGAGGATAACGCAAGTTTGGTCTGGGATAGGTCTGGGATTTGCCCTCATCAGACTCATACTTTCGCACACTTCACATACTCGTTGAACAGATCCTGGGTTATTTTCTGGTTTGGATCACATAGTAATGTGGTACCACACTGAAACAGTCGATTAAACCAGGTTTCGATCAATATTTTTGAGGATATCGCATGTTAGGTCTAGGTTAGGCCTGGGATTTTCACTCATCAGACTCATACTTTCGCATTCTTCACATACTTGTTGAACCGATCCTGGGTTTTTTCTGTTTTGGATCACGTAGTAATGTGGGACCATACTGAAACAATCAATTAAACCTGGTCTTGATAAATATTTTAGAGGACAACGCATGTTAGGTCTGGGTTAGGTCTAGGATTTGCCCTCATCAGGCTCATACTTTCGCATATTTCTCATACTTCATGGCTATATCCTGGGCTGTTTCTGGATTGTATCACGTAGTAATGCGGTACCACGCTGAAACAGTCAATTAAACCTGGTTTGGATCAATATTTTAGAGGATAACGCATGTTAGGTTTGGTTAGGTCTAGGATTTTCCCTCGTCGGGCTCATACTTTCGCATATTTCTCATACTTCATGGCTAGATCCTGGGCTGTTTCTGGATTGTATCACGTAGTAATGCGGTACCACGCTGAAACAGTCAATTAAACCTGGTTTCGATCAATATTTTAGAGGATAACGCAAGTTAGGTCTGGGATCCGGGGAGGGGTGGCATTGGCAATATCCTTGGATATTGCCAATGCCTTTAACACCCTCCCCTGGGAAGAGATAAGGAGGGGACTCGTATATCATCGAGTCCCCCCTTGTCTCAGGGCGGTCGTCGGGGATTATCTCCTCGGCAGGTGGATCGAGTATCCGGGCCGGGATGGTGATATGCGGAGGGAGGTGTACTGCGTTGTTCCGCAGGAGTGGCCCGAGGACCGACCCCTGCGGAACATCGCGTACGACTCGGTGTTGCGGGCCGGCCTCCCCGACGGCGTCAGCACGGTGTGTTATGCGGATGACACACTGGTGCTGGCCGTCGGGGCGCACTGGGGGAGGGCCATGCGTCGCGCGGAGGAGGGGTCGCAACGCGTCGTCGACCGGATCAGGGGGATGGGGATGACGGTGGCGGTCCATAAGACCGAGGTGATTGCGTTTCATTCACCTCGGCAGGATCCGCCATCCCCTCTGATTCGGGTGGGTGGGGCTGACATCGAGGTGAAGCCCCAGATCTGGTATCTGGGGCTGATCCTCGATAGCCACTGGCGTTTCGAGAAGCATTTCCGCTGCCTGGTCCCCCGGTTGGAAAGGATGGTTGCGGCTCTGGGCCGGATCCTGCCCAACCTGGGGGGCCCGGCGGGCCGAGTTCGTCGCCTCTATGTGGCAATGGTCCAGTCGGTGGCCCTATACGGGGCCCCCGTCTGGGCGGACGACCTGGCTGCCTCCCGGCGCAGCATGACTATGCTGCGTCGGGTGCAGAGGCGCATGGCGCTCAGGGTCGTCCGCGGGTATCGGACCATGTCACATGAGGCGGCGACGGTTCTAGCGGGCATGCCGCCCATGGACCTGCTCGCGCGGTCGCACGCGGTGATGTACCGGCACCGCATCGACCGTCGCGCGGGGGTGGGGGCGGTCCCGGGCGGGCAGGAACCTGCTTGGGGCGATTTGAAGCGCCAGGCCCGGCAGTCCGTGTTGCTCGCGTGGCAGGAGCGGCTGGCTCTGCGCAGCACGGAGATGCTGCGCCGCGTCAACCGTCGGCTGGCAATCCGGGTGGTAAGAGGGTATCGCACCATCTCCCACGAGGCGGCGACTACCCTGGCGTGTCTCCCGCCCCTGGAGCTCCTAGCCTGGAGAAACCAATTGGTTTTCCGGCATTCCAGGGAGCTTCAGGAGGCTGGGAGGCCGCCAGAGGAGAGGAGGCAAGCGGTCGAAGGGACGAGGCGCCATGCCCAACGGACCGTTTTGTTTATGTGGTTCCACCAACTAATTCAGGCTGGTGGAGCCACACAACGGTCCGTTGGTGCAGTGCTGCTACATTGGCAAGAGTGGCAGGACAAACCGGGTAGGCTGTCCTACAGAATGACACAGGTGCTCACCGGGCATGGTTGTTTTGGTGAGTACCTGTGTCGAATCGGGAAGGAGGCGACGGCGGTGTGCCACCACTGTGGGAACCCTCAGGACACGGCGCAGCACACGCTGGCAGCCTGCCCAGCGTGGGCAGATGAGCGCCGTGTCCTGCTGCAGGAAGTTGGGAGGAACCTCTCGCTGGCCACAGTAGTTGGCAAGATGGTGGCCAGCGAGAGGACATGGCAAGTGGTGGCCTCCTTCTGCGAGGTAGTTATGTCACAGAAGGAGGCCGCCGAGCGGGCGCGCGAGCAGGCCGCGCATCCCGCTCGAAGAGGGAGGGCTCGGAGAGGAGCCAGGGCGAGGCGACCTTCGCCTCCTGGCCCACTCCAATAGCTCCTGAAGGGGTAGGTGGCCCGTTAAATTTCAACTCCGGCCACCACGTCGATGGCCGGGGGATGGACGGGCCGCCGGTGTGGGCTGCAGGTGCTCGGCGATAGGGACCCGAGCACCGAAGGCAGCTCCGGGGCCGCGGGCGTCGGGTGACCTGGCGTCTGCGGCGGTGAAATCAGGGGGGGAAGGACACCTTGTCAATCCCCCCGGGATGAGCCTCGACAGGCAAGGCGCGGCGGGGGACTCTGTGATGTCTCACTAGAGTTCCCGGTCCCCCGCCGCAACGCCCGAGGACGGTCACCGTGGGGTTTTAGCCGGTAGGAGTCCGGCACTACCCTGAGGCCCTCCCCTACTTATGGGCCTCGGGGTGTCCATGAGGATTTCCCCACGTACAAAAAAAAAAAAAAAAAAAAAAAAAAAAAGGAGCGGCTGGCTCTGCCAACCGCGGGGCACCGGACTGTCGGGGCTGTTCGGCCACTCCTGAAGGAGTGGCTGGACAGAGGCCATGGCAGCCTCACCTACCGGATGGCACAAGTATTTTCCGGGCGTGGCAGCTTCGGAAGATACCTGTGCCGGATAGGGAAGGAGCCGACGGCGCGTTGCTGCCACTGCGACGCTAAGCAGGACACGGCGGATCATACCCTGGAGGTATGCCCCGCGTGGGAGGGGGAGCGCCGTGTCCTGGTCGGCGTCGTCGGGCGGGATGTCTCGCTGCCGGGCGTGGTGCGCGCCATGCTCGGCAGCGAGGAGAAGTGGAGGGCCGTGGCCTCCTTCTGCGAGAACGTAATGTTGCAGAAGGAGGCCGCGGGGAGGGAGCGCGAGGTTCAGCGGCGCGCTGAAGCTCGCGCTCGTGCGGTGGCCCGAGGTCGTCGCCCGGTCGCGAGGCGTCGCGGGCGGCCGCCTCGGCGTGGCGGATGACCTAGGCTAGGAGGGGGGTCCTGAGGGGACCCTCCTCCCGCCAGGCGGCGCCGGGTCGGACCGGTTGGGGGTAGGAGTGCCTCCCCCTACCGGTCCGACGCAAGGGGAGGCACCCTCGGCGGTCTGGTGCGGCCATGAACGCCCGGCTGCCGAGGGGCGGAAACTGGGTCGCGGGCGGTTGCGAGTTGGGGCTCGCAGCCGCCACTAAACGCGGCCCCGGGACGGATAGCGGCGGGATGGAGTGGCCCCGTCCCGCCGCTATGAGGCAGTGTGTCTACTGGGGGGACCGATTGTCCCCCCGGGGGATGGGCGCGAAAGCGCGGGCACGGGGAGGATACCGGAAGAATGCTTCGAGCGATTCCCGGTATCCTCCCAAAGCGTGCCGAAGGGTCACCGTGGGGTTTTTAGTGGGTAGGTCCCGCGCCTGTCGTTGTACGGGCGCGGGGAATCCCATACACCCCTCCCCCCTCTCTCCAAGGAGGTGGGAGGGAGTCTTTCGAAGATTTTCCCCACGACAAAAAAAAAAAAAAAAAAAAGAAAAGTTAGGTCTGGGATAGGTCTGGGAGTTGCCCTCATCAGGCTCATACTTTCGCGTTTTTCACATACTTGTTGAACAGATCCTGGGTTTTTTCCGGTTTCGGTCACGTAGTAGTGTGGTACCACACTGAAACAGTCGATTAAACCTGGTTTCGATCAATATTTTTGAGGATGACGCATGTTAGGTCTAGGTTAGGCCGGGGATTTTCACTCATCAGACTCATACTTTCGCATTCTTCACATACTTGTTGAACGGATCCTGGGTTTTTTTCTGGTTCGGATCACGTAGTAATGTGGAACCACACTGAAACAATCAATTAAACATGGTCTTGATAAATATTTTAGAGGATAACGCATGTTAGGTCTAGGTTAGGCCTGGGATTTTCACTCATCAGACTCATACTTTCGCATTCTTCACATACTTGTTGAACGGATCCTGGGTTTTTTCTGGTTTGGATCACGTAGTAATGTGGGACCACACTGAAACAATCAATTAAACCTGGTCTTGATAAATATTTTAGAGGCCAACGTATGTTAGGTCTGGGTTAGGTCTAGGATTTACCCTCATCAGGCTCATACTTTCGCATATTTCTCATACTTCATGGCTAGATCCTGGACTATTTCTGGATTGGATCACGTAGAAATGTGGTACCACACTGAAACAGTCAATTAAACCTGGTTTCGCTCAACATTTTAGAAGATAACGCATGTTAGGCCTAGGTTAGGCCTGGGATCTGCCCTCACCAGGTTCATATTTTCGCGTTCTTCACATACTTGTTGAACAGATCCCTGGCTTTTTCTGGTTTGGATCACATAGTAATGTGGTACCACACTGAAACAGTCGATTAAACCAGGTTTCGATCAATATTTTTGAGGATAACGCATGTTAGGTCTAGGTTAGGCCTGGGATTTTCACTCATCAGACTCATACTTTCGCATTCTTCACATACTTGTTGACCGGATCCTGGGTTTTTTCTGGTTTGGATCACGTAGCAATGTGGTACCACACTGAAACAGTCAATTAAACCTGGTTTCGATCAATATTTTGGAGAATAATTCATGCTAGGTCTAGGTTAGGTCTGGGATTTGCTCTCATCAGGCTCATTCTTTCGCATATTTCTCATACTTGATGGCTAGATCCTGCGCTTTTTCTGGTTTGCATCACGTAGTAATGAAGTACAACACTGAAACAGTCGATTAAACATGGTTTCCATCAATATCTTAGAGGACAACGCAAGTTAGGTCTTGGATAGGTCTGGGATTTGCCCTCATCAGGCTCATACTTTCGTGATTTTCACATACTTGTTGAACAGATCCTGGGTTTTTTCTGGTTTGGATCACGTAGTAGTGTGGTACCACACTGAAACGGTCCATTAAACCTGGTTTGGATCAATATTTTAGAGGATAACGCATGTTAGGTCTAGGTTAGGTCTGTGATTTTCACTCATCAGACTCATACTTTCGCATTCTTCACATACTTGTTGAACGGATCCTGGGTTTTTTCTGGTTTGGATCACGTAGTAATGTGGGACCACACTGAAACAGTCCATTAAACCTGGTTTCGATCAATATTTTAGAGGATAACGCAAGTTAGGTCTGGGATAGGTCTGGGATTCGCCCTCATCAGGCTCATACTTTCGCATATTTCTCATACTTCATGGCTAGATCCTGGGTTTTTTCCGGTTTGGGTCACGAAGTAGTGTGGTACCACACTGAAACAGTCGATTAAACCTGGTTTCGAACAATATTTTTTAGGATAACGCACGTTAGGTCTAGGTTAGGCCGGGGATTTTCACTCATCAGACTCTTACTTTCGCATTCTTCACATACTTGTTGAACGGATCCTGGGTTTTTACTGGATTGTATCACGTAGTAATGAAGTACGACACTGAAACAGTCAATTAAACCTGGTTTCCATCAATGTTTTGTAGGATAAGGCATGTTAGGTCTGGGTTTGGCCTGGGATTTTCACTCATCAGTCTCATACTTTCGCATACTTCACATACTTGTTGAACGGATCCTGGGTTTTTTCTGGTTTGGATCACGTAGTAATATGGGACCACACTGAAACAATCAATTAAACCTGGTCTTGATAAATATTTTAGAGGATAACGCATGTTAGGTCTGGGTTAGGTCTAGGATTTGAACTCGTCAAGCTCAAACTTTCGCATATTTCTCATACTTCATGGCTGGATCCTGGGCTATTGCTGGATTGGATCACGTAGTAATGTGGTACCACACTGAAACAGTCAATTAAACCTGGTTTCGATGAATATTTTAGAGAATAATTCAGGTTAGGTCTGGGTTAGGTCTGGGATTTGCTCTCATCAGGCTCATTCTTTCGCATATCTCTTGTACTTGATGGCCAGATCCTGGGCTTTTTCTGGATTGCACCACGTAGTAATGAAGTACAACACTGAAACAGTCAATTAAATCTGGTTTCGATCAATATTTTAGAGAATAATTCATGTTGGGTCTAGGTTAGGCCTGGGATTTGCCCTCATCAGGCTCATACTTTCGCATATTTCTCATACTTCATGGCTAGATCCTGGGCTGTTTCTGGATTGTATCACATAGTAATGTGGCACCACGCTGAAACAGTCGATTAAACCTGGTTTCCATCAATATTTTAGAGGACAACGCATGTTAGGTCTAGGTTAGGCCCGGTATTTGCCCTCATCAGGGTCATACTTTCGCAGTTTTAACATACATGTTGACCTGATCGAGGGTTTCTTCTGCTTTGGATCACGTAGTAAAGTGGTACCACACTGAAACAGTCCATTAAACCTGGTTTGGATCAATATTTTAGAGGATAACGCATGTTAGGTCTAGGTTAGCCCTGGGATTTTCACTCATCAGACTCATACTTTCGCATTCTTCACATACTTGTTGAACGGATCCTGGGTTTTTCCTGGTTTGGTTCACGTAGTAATGTGGTACCACACTGAAACATTCGATTAAACCTGATCTTGATAAATATTTTAGAGGATAACGCATGTTAGGTTTGGGTTAAGTCTAAGATTTGCCCTCATCAGGCTCATACTTTCGCATATTTCTCATACTTCATGGCTAGATCCTGGGCTGTTTCTGGATTGTATCACGTAGTAATGTGGTACCACACTGAAACACTCAATTAAACCTGGTTTCGATCAATATTTTAGAGGATAACGCAAGTTAGGTCTGGCATAGGTCTGGGATTCGCCCTCATCAGGCTCATACTTTCGCGTTTTTCACATACTTGTTGAACTGATCCTGGGCTTTTTCTGGTTTGGATCACGTAGTAGTGTGGTACCACACTGAAACAGTCCATTAAACCTGGTTTGGATCAACATATTAGAGGATAACGCATGTTAGGTCTAGGTTAGGTCTGGGATTTTCACTCATCAGACTCATACTTTCGCATTCTTCACATACTTGTTGAACGGATCCTGGGTTTTTTCTGGTTTGGATCACGTAGTAATGTGGGACTACACTGAAACAATCAATTAAACCTGGTCTTGATAAATATTTTAGAGGATAACGCATATTAGGTCTGGGATAGGTCTGGGATTTGCCCTCATCAGACTCATACTTTCGCACACTTCACATACTTGTTGAACAGATACAGGGTTTTTTCTAGTTTGGTTCACGTAGTAATGTGGTACCACACTGAAACATTCAATTAATCCTGGCCTTGATAAATATTTTAGAGGATAACTCATGTTAGGTTTGGGTTAGGTCTTGGATTTGCCCTCATCAGGCTCATACTTTCGCATATTTCTCATACTTCATGGCTAGATTCTGGGCTGTTTCTGGATTGTATCACGTAGTAATGTGGTACCACGCTGAAACAGTCAATTAAACCTGGTTTCGATCAATATTTTAGAGGATAACGCAAGTTAGGTCTGGCATAGGTCTGGGATTTGCCCTCATCAGGCTCATACTTTCGCGTTTTTCAGATACTTGTTGAACTGATCCTGGGCTCTTTCTGGTTTGGATCACGTAGTAATGTGGTACCACACTGAAACAGTCAATTAAACCTGGTCTTGATAAATATTTTAGAGGATAACGCATGTTAGGTCTGGGATAGGTCTGGGATTTGCCCTCATCAGACTCATACTTTCGCACACTTCACATACTCGTTGAGCAGATCCTGGGTTATTTTCTGGTTTGGATCACATAGTAATGTGGTACCACACTGAAACAGTCGATTAATCCAGGTTTCGATAAATATTTTTGAGGATAACGCATGTTAGGTCTAGGTTAGGCCGGGGATTTTCACTCATCAGACTCATACTTTCGCATTCTTCTCATACTTGTTGAACGGATCCTGGGTTTTTGCTGGTTTGGATCACGCAGTAATGTGGGACCACACAGAAACAATCAATTAAACCTGGTCTTGATAAACATTTTAGAGGATAACGCATGTTAGGTCTGGGTTAGGTCTAGGATTTGCCCTCGTCAGGCTCATACTTTCGCATATTTCTCATACTTCATGGCTAGATCCTGGGCTATTTCTGGATTGTATCACGTAGTAATGTGGTACCACACAGAAACAGTCAATTAAACCTGGTTTCGATCAATATTTTAGAGGATAACGCAAGTTAGGTCTGGGATAGGTCTGGGATTTTCCCTCATCAGGCTCATACTTTCGCGTTTTTCACATACTTGTTGAACAGATCCTGGGTTTTTTCTGGATTGGGTCACGTAGTAGTGTGGTACCACACTGAAACAGTCGATTAAACCTGGTTTCGATCAATATTTTTGAGGATAACGCATGTTAGGTCTAGGTTAGGCCGGGGATTTTCACTCATCAGACTCATACTTTCGCGTTTTTCACATACTTGTTGAACTGATCCTGGGCTTTTTCTGGTTTGGATCACGTAGTAGTGTGGTACCACACTGAAACAGTCCATTAAACCTGGTTTGGATCAACATTTTAGAGGATAACGCATGTTAGGTCTAGGTTAGGTCTGGGATTTTCACTCATCAGACTCATACTTTCGCGTTTTTCACATACTTGTTGAACAGATCCTGGGTTTTTTCTGGTTTGGATCACGTAGTAGTGTGGTACCACACTGAAACACTCCATTAAACCTGGTTTGGATCAACATTTTAGAGGATAACGCATGTTAGGTCTAGGTTAGGTCTGGGATTTTCACTCATCAGACTCATGCTTTCGCATTCTTCACATACTTGTTGAACGGATCCTGGGTTTTTTCTGGTTTGGATCACGTAGTAATGTGGGACCACACTGAAACAATCAATTAAACCTGGTCTTGATAAATATTTTAGAGGATAACGCATGTTAGGTCTGGGATAGGTCTGGGATTTGCCCTCATCAGACTCATACTTTCGCACACTTCACATACTCGTTGAACAGATCCTGGGTTATTTTCTGGTTTGGATCGCATAGTAATGTGGTACCACACTGAAACAGTCGATTAAACCAGGTTTCGATCAATATTTTTGAGGATAACGCATGTTAGGTCTAGGTTAGGCCTGGGATTTTCACTCATCAGACTCATACTTTCGCATTCTTCTCATACTTGTAGAACGGATCCTGGGTTTTTTCTGGTTTGGATCACGTAGTAATGTGGTACCACACTGAAACAGTCAATTAAACCTGGTTTTGATCAATATTTTAGAGAATAATTCATGTTAGGTCTAGGTTAGGTCTGGGATTTGCTCTCATCAGGCTCATTCTTTCGCATATTTCTCATACTTGATGGCTAGATCCTGGCCTTTTTCTGGATTGCATCACGTAGTAATGAAGTACAACACTGAAACAGTCAATTAAACCTGGATTCCATCAATATCTTAGAGGACAACGCAAGTTAGGTCTGGGATAGGTCTGGGATTTGCCCTCCTCAGGCTCATACTTTCGCGGTTTTCACATACACGTTGAACAGATCCTGGGTTTTTTCTGGTTTGGATCCCGTAGTAGTGTGGTACCACACTGAAACAGAACATTAAACCTGGTTTGGATCAATATTTTAGAGGATAACGCATGTTAGGTCTAGGTAAGGTCTGGGATTTTCACTCATCAGACTCATACTTTCGCATTCTTCACATACTTGTTGAACGGATCCTGGGTTTTTTCTGGTTTGGATCACTTAGTAATGTGGTACCACACTGAAACAGCCGATTACACCAGGTTTCGATCAATATTTTTGAGGATAACGCATGTTAGGTTTGGGTTAGGTCTAGGATTTGCCCTCAGCAGGCTCATACTTTCGCATATTTCTCATACTTCAGGGCTAGATCCTGGGCCGTTTCTGGTTTGTATCACGTAGTAATGTGGTACCACACTGAAACAGTCAATTAAACCTGGTTTCCATCAATATTTTAGAGGATAACGCAAGTTAGGTCTGGCATTGGTCTGGGATTCGCCCTCATCAGGCTCATACTTTCGCGTTTTTCAGATACTTGTTGAACAGATCCTTGGTTTTTTCTGGTTTGTATCACGTAGTAGTGTGGTACCACACTGAAACAGTCCATTAAACCTGGTTTGGATCAATATTTTAGAGGATAACGCATGTTAGGTCTAGGTTAGCCCTGGGATTTTCACTCATCGGACTCATACTTTCTCATTCTTCTCATACTTGTTGAAGTGGACCTGGGTTTTTTCTGGTTTGGATCACGTAGTAATGTGGTACCACACTGAAACAATCGACTAAACCTGGTGTCGATCAATATCTTAGAGGATAACGCTAGTTAAGTCTGGGATTGGTCTGGGATTTGACCTCATCATACTCATACTTTCGCACACTTCACATACTCGTTGAACAGATCCTGGGTTATTTTCAGGTTTGGATCACATAGTAATGTGGAACCACACTGAAACAGTCGATTAAACCAGGTTTCGATCAATATTTTTGAGGATAACGCATGTTAGGTATGGGTTAGGTCTAGGATTTGCCCTCAGCAGGCTCATACTTTCGCATATTTCTCATACTTCAGGGCTAGATCCTGGGCCGTTTCTGGTTTGTATCACGTAGTAATGTGGTACCACACTGAAACAGTCAATTAAACCTGGTTTGGATCAATAGTTTAGAGGATAACGCAAGTTAGGTCTGGGACAGTCTGGGATTTGCCCTCATCAGGCTCATACTTTCGCGTTTTTCACATACTTGTTGAACAGATCCTGGGTTTTTTCTGGTTTGGATCACGTAGTAGTGTGGTACCACACTGAAACAGTCCATTAAACCTGGTTTGGATCAATATTTTGGAGGATAACGCATGTTAGGTCTAGGTTAGGTTTGGGATTTCCTCTCATCAGGCTCATTTTTTCGCATATTTCTCATATTTGATGGCTAGATCCTGGGCTTTTTCTGGATTGCATCACGTAGTAATGAAGTACGACACTGAAACAGTCAATTAAACCTGGTTTCCATCAATATCTTAGAGGACAACGCAAGTTAGGTCTGGCATAGGTCTGGGATTCGCCCTCATCAGGCTCATACTTTGGCGTTTTTCACATACTTGTTGAATAGATCCTGGGTTTTTTCTGGTTTGTATCACGTAGTAGTGTGGTACCACACTGAAACTGTCAATTAAACCTGGTTTCCATCAATATTTTAGAGGATAACGCAAGTTAGGTCTGGCATTGGTCTGGGATTCGCCCTCATCAGGCTCATACTTTCGCACACTTCACATACTCGTTGAACAGATCCTGGGTTATTTTCAGGTTTGGATCACATAGTAATGTGGTACCACACTGAAACAGTCGATTAAACCAGGTTTCGATCAATATTTTTGAGGATAACGCATGATAGGTTTGGGTTAGGTCTAGGATTTGCCCCCAGCGGGCTCATACTTTCGCATATTTCTCATACTTCAGGGCTAGATCCTGGGCTGTTTCTGGTTTGTATCACGTAGTAATGTGGTACCACACTGAAACAGTCAATTAAACCTGGTTTGGATCAATAGTTTAGAGGATAACGCAAGTTAGGTCTGGGATAGGTCTGGGATTCGCCCTCATCACGCTCATACTGGTTTCGATCAATATTTTCGAGGACAACGCATGTTAGGTCTGGGATAGGTCTGGGATTTGCCCCCATCAGGGTCATACTTTCGCATATTTCTCATACTTCATGGCTAGATCCTGTGTTTTTTCTGGTTTGGATCGCGAAGTAGTGTGGTACTACACTGAAACAGTCCATTAAACCTGGTTTCGTTCAATATTTTAGAAGATAACGCATGTTAGGCCTGGGATTTGCCCTCATCAAGGTCATACTTTCGCAATTTTAACATGCATGTTGACCTGATCGAGGGTTTTTTCTGCTTTGGATCACGTAGTAAAGTGGTACCACAAATAAAACAGTCAATTAAACGTGGTTTCTATCAATATTTTAGAGGATAACGCAAGCTAGGTCTGGGATAGGTCAGAGATTTGCCCTCATCAGACTCATACTTTCGCACGCTTCACATACTCGTTGAAAAGATCCTGGATTTTTTTCTGGTTTGGATCACGTAGTATTGTGGTACCACACTGAAACTGTCGATTAAACCTGGTTTCGATCAATATTATTGAGGATAACGCATGTTAGGTCTAGGTTAGGCCTGGGATTTTTTCTGATCAGACTCATACTTTCGCATTCTTCACATACTTGTTGAACGGATCCTGGGTTTTTTCCGGTTTGGTTCGCGTAATAATGTGGTACCACACTGAAACATTCAATTAAACCTGGTCTTGATAAACATTTTAGAGGATAACGTATGTTAGTTCTGGGTTACGTCTAGGATTTGCCCTCATCAGGCTCATACTTTCGCATATTTCTCATACTTCATGGCTAGATCCTGGATTTTCTTCTGGTTTGGATCACGTAGTATTGTGGTACCACACTGAATCTGTCGATTAAACCTGGTTTCGATCAATATTATTGAGGATAACGCAAGTTAGGTCTGGGATAGGACTGGGATTTGCCCTCATCAGGGTCATACTTTCGCATATTTCTCATACTTCATGGCTAGATTCTGGGCTATTTCTGGATTGGATCACGTAGTAATGTGGTACCACACTGAAACAGTCAATTAAACCTGGTTTCGATCAATATTTTAGAGGATAACGCATGTTAGGTCTGGGTTAGGTCTAGGATTTGCCCTCATCAGGCTCATACTCGCTTCGATCAATATTTTAGAGCACAACGCAAGTTAGGTCTGGGATAGGTCTGGGATTTGCCCTCATCAGGGTCATACTTTCGCATATTTCTCATACTTCATGGCTAGATTCTGGGCTATTTCTGGATTGGATCACGTAGTAATGTGGTACCACACTGAAACAGTCAATTAAACCTGGTTTCGATCAATATTTTAGAGGATAACGGAAGTTAGGTGTGGGATAGGTCTGGGATTTGCCCTCATCAGGCTCATACTTTCGCGTTTTTCACATACCTGTTGAACAGATCCTGGGTTTTTTCTGGTTTGGATCACGTAGTAGTGTGGTACCACACTGAAACAGTCCATTAAACCTGGTTTCGATCAATATTTTAGAGGATATCGCATGTTAGGTCTGGGTTAGGTCTAGGATTTGCCCTCATCAGGCTCATACTTTCGCATTCTTCACATACTTGTTGAACAGATCCTGGGTTTTTTCTGGTTTGGGTCAGGTAGTAATGTGGTACCACACTGAAACAGTCGATTAAACCAGGTTTCGATCAATATTTTTGAGGATAACGCATGTTAGGTCTAGGTTAGGTCTGGGATTTTCACTCATCAGACTCATACTTTCGCATTCTTCACATACTTGTTTAACGGATCCTGGGTTTTTTCTGGTTTGGATCACGTAGTAATGTGGGGCCACACTGAAACAATCAATTAAACCTGGTCTTGATAAATATTTTAGAGGATAACGCAAGTTTGGTCTGGGATAGGTCTGGCATTTGCCCTCATCAGGCTCATACATTCGCAGTTTTAACATACATGTTGGCCTGATCGAGGGTTTTTTCTGCCTTGGATCACGTAGTAAAGTGGTACCACACTGAAGCAGTCCATTAAACCTGGTTTGGATCAATATTTTAGAGGATAACGGATGTTAGGTTTGGGTTAGGTCTAGGATTTGCCCCCATCAGGCTCGTACTTTCGCATATTTCTCATACTTCATGGCTAGATCCTGGGCTGTTTCTGGATTGTATCACGTAGTAATGTGGTACCATGCTGAAACAGTCAATTAAACCTGGTTTCGATCAATATTTTAGAGGATAACGCAAGTTAGGTCTGGGATAGGTCTGGGATTCGCCCTCATCAGGCTCATACTTTCGCGTTTTTCACATACTTGTTGAACTGATCCTGGGTTTTTTCTGGTTTGGATCACGTAGCAATGTGGTACCTCACTGAAACAGTCGATTAAACCTGGTTTCGATCAATATTTCAGAGGATAACGCAAGTTTGGTCTGGGATAGGTCTGGGATTTTCACTCATCAGACTCATACTTTCGCATTCTTCACATACTTGTTGAACAGATCCTGGGTTTTTTCTGGTTTGGGTCAGGTAGTAATGTGGTACCACACTGAAACAGTCGATTAAACCAGGTTTCGATCAATATTTTTGAGGATAACGCATGTTAGGTCTAGGTTAGGTCTGGGATTTTCACTCATCAGACTCATACTTTCGCATTGTTCACATACTTGTTGAACGGATCCTGGGTTTTTTCTGGTTTGGATCACGTAGTAATGTGGGACCACACTGAAACAATCAATTAAACCTGGTCTTGATAAATATTTTAGAGGATAACGCAAGTTTGGTCTGGGATAGGTCTGGGATTTGCCCTCATCAGACTCATACTTTCGCACACTTCACATACTCGTTGAACAGATCCTGGGTTATTTTCTGGTTTGGATCACATAGTAATGTGGTACCACACTGAAACAGTCGATTAAACCAGGTTTCGATCAATATTTTTGAGGATATCGCATGTTAGGTCTAGGTTAGGCCTGGGATTTTCACTCATCAGACTCATACTTTCGCATTCTTCACATATTTGTTGAACGGATCCTGGGTTTTTACTGGATTGTATCACGTAGTAATGAAGTACGACACTGAAACAGTCAATTAAACCTGGTTTCCATCAATGTTTTGTAGGATAAGGCATGTTAGGTCTGGGTTTGGCCTGGGATTTTCACTCATCAGACTCATACTTTCGCATACTTCACATACTTGTTGAACGGATCCTGGGTTTTTTCTGGTTTGGATCACGTAGTAATATGGGACCACACTGAAACAATGAATTAAACCTGGTCTTGATAAATATTTTAGAGGATAACGCATGTTAGGTCTGGGTTAGGTCTAGGATTTGAACTCGTCAAGCTCAAACTTTCGCATATTTCTCATACTTCATGGCTGGATCCTGGGCTATTGCTGGATTGGATCACGTAGTAATGTGGTACCACACTGAAACAGTCAATTAAACCTGGTTTCGATGAATATTTTAGAGAATAATTCATGTTAGGTCTGGGTTAGGTCTGGGATTTGCTCTCATCAGGCTCATTCTTTCGCATATCTCTTGTACTTGATGGCCAGATCCTGGGCTTTTTCTGGATTGCACCACGTAGTAATGAAGTACAACACTGAAACAGTCAATTAAATCTGGTTTCGATCAATATTTTAGAGAATAATTCATGTTGGGTCTAGGTTAGGCCTGGGATTTGCCCTCATCAGGCTCATACTTTCGCATATTTCTCATACTTCATGGCTAGATCCTGGGCTGTTTCTGGATTGTATCACATAGTAATGTGGCACCACGCTGAAACAGTCGATTAAACCTGGTTTCCATCAATATTTTAGAGGACAACGCATGTTAGGTCTAGGTTAGGCCTGGTATTTGCCCTCATCAGGGTCATACTTTCGCAGTTTTAACACACATGTTGACCTGATCGAGGGTTTCTTCTGCTTTGGATCACGTAGTAAAGTGGTACCACACTGAAACAGTCCATTAAACCTGGTTTGGATCAATATTTTAGAGGATAACGCATGTTAGGTCTAGGTTAGCCCTGGGATTTTCACTCATCAGACTCATACTTTCGCATTCTTCACATACTTGTTGAACGGATCCTGGGTTTTTTCTGGTTTGGTTCACGTAGTAATGTGGTACCACACTGAAACAGTCAATTAAACCTGGTCTTGATAAATATTTTAGAGGATAACGCATGTTAGGTCTGGGATAGGTCTGGGATTTGCCCTCATCAGACTCATACTTTCGCACACTTCACATACTCGTTGAGCAGATCCTGGGTTATTTTCTGGTTTGGATCACATAGTAATGTGGTACCACACTGAAACAGTCGATTAATCCAGGTTTCGATAAATATTTTTGAGGATAACGCATGTTAGGTCTAGGTTAGGCCTGGGATTTTCACTTATCAGACTCATACTTTCGCATTCTTCTCATACTTGTTGAACGGATCCTGGGTTTTTTCTGGTTTGGATCACGTAGTAATGTGGTACCACACTGAAACAGTCCATTATACCTGGTTTGGATCAACATTTTAGAGGATAACGCATGTTAGGTCTAGGTTAGGTCTGGGATTTTCACTCATCAGACTCATACTTTCGCATTCTTCACATACTTGTTGAACGGATCCTGGGTTTTTTCTGGTTTGGATCACGTAGTAATGTGGGACCACACTGAAACAATCAATTAAACCTGGTCTTGATAAATATTTTAGAGGATAACGCATGTTAGGTCTGGGATAGGTCTGGGATTTGCCCTCATCAGACTCATACTTTCGCACACTTCACATACTTGTTGAACGGATCCTGGGTTTTTTCTGGTTTGGATCACGTAGTAATGTGGTACCACACTGAAACATTCAATTAATCCTGGCCTTGATAAATATTTTAGAGGATAACTCATGTTAGGTTTGGGTTAGGTCTTGGATTTGCCCTCATCAGGCTCATACTTTCGCGTTTTTCACATACTTGTTGAACTGATCCTGGGTTTTTTCTGGTTTGGATCACGTAGTAATGTGGTACCACACTGAAACAGTCGATTAATCCAGGTTTCGATAAATATTTTTGAGGATAACGCATGTTAGGTCTAGGTTAGGCCTGGGATTTTCACTTATCAGACTCATACTTTCGCATTCTTCTCATACTTGTTGAACGGATCCTGGGTTTTTTCTGGTTTGGATCACGTAGTAATGTGGTACCACACTGAATCAGTCAATTAAACCTAGTTTTGATCAATATTTTAGAGAATAATTCATGTTAGGTCTAGGTTAGGTCTGGGATTTTCACTCATCAGGCTTATTCTTTCGCATATTTCTCATACTTGATGGCTAGATCCTGGGCTTTTTCTGGATTGTATCACGTAGTAATGTGGTACCACGCTGAAACAGTCAATTAAACCTGGTTTCCATCAATATCTTAGAGGGCAACGCAAGTTAGGTCTGGGATAGGTCTGGTATTTGCCCGCATCAGGCTCATACTTTCGCGTTTTTCACATACTTGTTGAACAGATCCTGGGTTTTTTCTGGATTGGGTCACGTAGTAGTGTGGTACCACACTGAAACAGTCGATTAAACCTGGTTTCGATCAATATTTTTGAGGATAACGCATGTTAGGTCTAGGTTAGGCCGGGGATTTTCACTCATCAGACTCATACTTTCGCATTCTTCTCATACTTGTTGAACGGATCCTGGGTTTTTGCTGGTTTGGATCACGCAGTAATGTGGGACCACACAGAAACAATCAATTAAACCTGGTCTTGATAAATATTTTAGAGGATAACGCATGTTAGGTCTGGGTTAGGTCTAGGATTTGCCCTCGTCAGGCTCATACTTTCGCATATTTCTCATACTTCATGGCTAGATCCTGGGCTATTTCTGGATTGTATCACGTAGTAATGTGGTACCACACAGAAACAGTCAATTAAACCTGGTTTCGATCAATATTTTAGAGGATAACGCAAGTTAGGTCTGGGATAGGTCTGGGATTTTCCCTCATCAGGCTCATACTTTCGCGTTTTTCACATACTTGTTGAACAGATCCTGGGTTTTTTCTGGATTGGGTCACGTAGTAGTGTGGTACCACACTGAAACAGTCGATTAAACCTGGTTTCGATCAATATTTTTGAGGATAACGCATGTTAGGTCTAGGTTAGGCCGGGGATTTTCACTCATCAGACTCATACTTTCGCGTTTTTCACATACTTGTTGAACTGATCCTGGGCTTTTTCTGGTTTGGATCACGTAGTAGTGTGGTACCACACTGAAACAGTCCATTAAACCTGGTTTGGATCAACATTTTAGAGGATAACGCATGTTAGGTCTAGGTTAGGTCTGGGATTTTCACTCATCAGACTCATACTTTCGCGTTTTTCACATACTTGTTGAACAGATCCTGGGTTTTTTCTGGTTTGGATCACGTAGTAGTGTGGTACCACACTGAAACACTCCATTAAACCTGGTTTGGATCAACATTTTAGAGGATAACGCATGTTAGGTCTAGGTTAGGTCTGGGATTTTCACTCATCAGACTCATGCTTTCGCATTCTTCACATACTTGTTGAACGGATCCTGGGTTTTTTCTGGTTTGGATCACGTAGTAATGTGGGACCACACTGAAACAATCAATTAAACCTGGTCTTGATAAATATTTTAGAGGATAACGCATGTTAGGTCTGGGATAGGTCTGGGATTTGCCCTCATCAGACTCATACTTTCGCACACTTCACATACTCGTTGAACAGATCCTGGGTTATTTTCTGGTTTGGATCGCATAGTAATGTGGTACCACACTGAAACAGTCGATTAAACCAGGTTTCGATCAATATTTTTGAGGATAACGCATGTTAGGTCTAGGTTAGGCCTGGGATTTTCACTCATCAGACTCATACTTTCGCATTCTTCTCATACTTGTTGAACGGATCCTGGGTTTTTTCTGGTTTGGATCACGTAGTAATGTGGTACCACACTGAAACAGTCAATTAAACCTGGTTTTGATCAATATTTTAGAGAATAATTCATGTTAGGTCTAGGTTAGGTCTGGGATTTGCTCTCATCAGGCTCATTCTTTCGCATATTTCTCATACTTGATGGCTAGATCCTGGCCTTTTTCTGGATTGCATCACGTAGTAATGAAGTACAACACTGAAACAGTCAATTAAACCTGGATTCCATCAATATCTTAGAGGACAACGCAAGTTAGGTCTGGGATAGGTCTGGGATTTGCCCACATCAGGCTCATACTTTCGCGTTTTTCACATACTCGTTGAACAGCTCCTGGGTTATCTCCTGGTTTGGATCGCATAGTAATGTGGTACCACACTGAAACAGTCGATTAAACCAGGTTTCGATCAATATTTTTGAGGATAACGCATGTTAGGTCTAGGTTAGGCCTGGGATTTTCACTCATCAGACTCATACTTTCGCATTCTTCTCATACTTGTTGAACGGATCCTGGGTTTTTTCTGGATTGGGTCACGTAGTAGTGCGGTACCACACTGAAACAGTCGATTAAACCTGGTTTCGATCAATATTTTTGAGGATAACGCAAGTTAGGTCTGGGATAGGTCTGGGATTTGCCCTCATCAGACTCATACTTTCGCATATTTCTCATACTGGATGGCTAGATCCTGGGCTTTTTGTGGATTGCATCACGTAGTAATGAAGTACAACACTGAAACAGTCAATTAAACCTGGTTTCCATCAATATCTTAGAGGACAACGCAAGTTAGGTCTGGGATAGGTCTGGGATTTGCCCACATCAGGCTCATACCTTCGCGTTTTTCACATACTTGTTGAACAGATCCTGGGTTTTTTCTTGTTTGGATCACGTAGTAGTGTGGTACCACACTGAAACAGTCCATTAAACCTGGTTTGGATCAACATTTTAGAGGATAACGCATGTTAGGTCTCGGTTAGGTCAGGGATTTTCACTCATCAGACTCATACTTTCGCATTCTTCACATTCTTGTTGAACGGATCCTGGGTTTTTTCTGGTTTGGATCACGTAATAATGTGGGACCACACTGAAACAATCAATTAAACCTGGTCTTGATAAATATTTTAGAGGATAACGCATGTTAGGTCTGGGATAGGTCTGGGATTTGCCCTCATCAGACTCATACTTTCGCACACTTCACATACTTGTTGAACGGATACAGGTTTTTTTCTGGTTTGGTTCACGTAGTAATGTGGTACCACACTGAAACATTCAATTAAACCTGGTCTTGATAAATATTTTAGAGGATAACTCATGTTAGGTTTGGGTTAGGTCTTGGATTCGCCCTCATCAGGCTCATACTTTCGCATATTTCTCATACTTGTTGAACTGATCCTGGGCTTTTTCTGGTTTGGATCACTTAGTAATGTGGTACCACACTGAAACAGTCAATTAAACCTGGTTTCGATCAATATTTTAGAGAATAATTCATGTTAGGTCTAGGTTAGGTCTGGGATTTGCTCTCATCAGGCTCATACTTTCGCACACTTCAGATACTCGTTTGGCAGATCCTGTGTTATTTTCTGGTTTGGATCGCATAGTAATGTGGTACCACACTGAAACAGTCGATTAAGCCAGGTTTCGATCAATATTTTTGAGGATAACGCATGTTAGGTCTAGGTTAGGCCTGGGATTTTCACTCATCAGACTCATACTTTCGCATTCTTCTCATACTTGTTGAACGGATCCTGGGTTTTTTCTGGTTTGGATCACGTAGTAATGTGGGACCACACTGAAACAGTCGATTAAACCTGGTTTCGATCAATATTTTTGAGGATAACGCATGTTAGGTCTAGGTTAGGCCTGGGATTTTCACTTATCAGACTCATACTTTCGCATTCTTCTCATACTTGTTGAACGGATCCTGGGTTTTTTCTGGTTTGGATCACGTAGTAATGTGGTACCACACTGAATCAGTCAATTAAACCTAGTTTTGATCAATATTTTAGAGAATAATTCATGTTAGGTCTAGGTTAGGTCTGGGATTTTCACTCATCAGGCTCATTCTTTCGCATATTTCTCATACTTGATGGCTAGATCCTGGGCTTTTTCTGGATTGTATCACGTAGTAATGTGGTACCACGCTGAAACAGTCAATTAAACCTGGTTTCCATCAATATCTTAGAGGGCAACGCAAGTTAGGTCTGGGATAGGTCTGGTATTTGCCCGCATCAGGCTCATACTTTCGCGTTTTTCACATACTTGTTGAACAGATCCTGGGTTTTTTCTGGATTGGGTCACGTAGTAGTGTGGTACCACACTGAAACAGTCGATTAAACCTGGTTTCGATCAATATTTTTGAGGATAACGCATGTTAGGTCTAGGTTAGGCCGGGGATTTTCACTCATCAGACTCATACTTTCGCATTCTTCTCATACTTGTTGAACGGATCCTGGGTTTTTGCTGGTTTGGATCACGCAGTAATGTGGGACCACACAGAAACAATCAATTAAACCTGGTCTTGATAAATATTTTAGAGGATAACGCATGTTAGGTCTGGGTTAGGTCTAGGATTTGCCCTCGTCAGGCTCATACTTTCGCATATTTCTCATACTTCATGGCTAGATCCTGGGCTATTTCTGGATTGTATCACGTAGTAATGTGGTACCACACAGAAACAGTCAATTAAACCTGGTTTCGATCAATATTTTAGAGGATAACGCAAGTTAGGTCTGGGATAGGTCTGGGATTTTCCCTCATCAGGCTCATACTTTCGCGTTTTTCACATACTTGTTGAACAGATCCTGGGTTTTTTCTGGATTGGGTCACGTAGTAGTGTGGTACCACACTGAAACAGTCGATTAAACCTGGTTTCGATCAATATTTTTGAGGATAACGCATGTTAGGTCTAGGTTAGGCCGGGGATTTTCACTCATCAGACTCATACTTTCGCGTTTTTCACATACTTGTTGAACTGATCCTGGGCTTTTTCTGGTTTGGATCACGTAGTAGTGTGGTACCACACTGAAACAGTCCATTAAACCTGGTTTGGATCAACATTTTAGAGGATAACGCATGTTAGGTCTAGGTTAGGTCTGGGATTTTCACTCATCAGACTCATACTTTCGCGTTTTTCACATACTTGTTGAACAGATCCTGGGTTTTTTCTGGTTTGGATCACGTAGTAGTGTGGTACCACACTGAAACACTCCATTAATCCTGGTTTGGATCAACATTTTAGAGGATAACGCATGTTAGGTCTAGGTTAGGTCTGAGATTTTCACTCATCAGACTCATGCTTTCGCATTCTTCACATACTTGTTGAACGGATCCTGGGTTTTTTCTGGTTTGGATCACGTAGTAATGTGGGACCACACTGAAACAATCAATTAAACCTGGTCTTGATAAATATTTTAGAGGATAACGCATGTTAGGTCTGGGATAGGTCTGGGATTTGCCCTCATCAGACTCATACTTTCGCACACTTCACATACTCGTTGAACAGATCCTGGGTTATTTTCTGGTTTGGATCGCATAGTAATGTGGTACCACACTGAAACAGTCGATTAAACCAGGTTTCGATCAATATTTTTGAGGATAACGCATGTTAGGTCTAGGTTAGGCCTGGGATTTTCACTCATCAGACTCATACTTTCGCATTCTTCTCATACTTGTTGAACGGATCCTGGGTTTTTTCTGGTTTGGATCACGTAGTAATGTGGTACCACACTGAAACAGTCAATTAAACCTGGTTTTGATCAATATTTTAGAGAATAATTCATGTTAGGTCTAGGTTAGGTCTGGGATTTGCTCTCATCAGGCTCATTCTTTCGCATATTTCTCATACTTGATGGCTAGATCCTGGCCTTTTTCTGGATTGCATCACGTAGTAATGAAGTACAACACTGAAACAGTCAATTAAACCTGGATTCCATCAATATCTTAGAGGACAACGCAAGTTAGGTCTGGGATAGGTCTGGGATTTGCCCACATCAGGCTCATACTTTCGCGTTTTTCACATACTCGTTGAACAGCTCCTGGGTTATCTCCTGGTTTGGATCGCATAGTAATGTGGTACCACACTGAAACAGTCGATTAAACCAGGTTTCGATCAATATTTTTGAGGATAACGCATGTTAGGTCTAGGTTAGGCCTGGGATTTTCACTCATCAGACTCATACTTTCGCATTCTTCTCATACTTGTTGAACGGATCCTGGGTTTTTTCTGGATTGGGTCACGTAGTAGTGCGGTACCACACTGAAACAGTCGATTAAACCTGGTTTCGATCAATATTTTTGAGGATAACGCAAGTTAGGTCTGGGATAGGTCTGGGATTTGCCCTCATCAGACTCATACTTTCGCATATTTCTCATACTGGATGGCTAGATCCTGGGCTTTTTGTGGATTGCATCACGTAGTAATGAAGTACAACACTGAAACAGTCAATTAAACCTGGTTTCCATCAATATCTTAGAGGACAACGCAAGTTAGGTCTGGGATAGGTCTGGGATTTGCCCACATCAGGCTCATACCTTCGCGTTTTTCACATACTTGTTGAACAGATCCTGGGTTTTTTCTGGTTTGGATCACGTAGTAGTGTGGTACCACACTGAAATAGTCCATTAAACCTGGTTTGGATCAACATTTTAGAGGATAACGCATGTTAGGTCTCGGTTAGGTCAGGGATTTTCACTCATCAGACTCATACTTTCGCATTCTTCACATTCTTGTTGAACGGATCCTGGGTTTTTTCTGGTTTGGATCACGTAATAATGTGGGACCACACTGAAACAATCAATTAAACCTGGTCTTGATAAATATTTTAGAGGATAACGCATGTTAGGTCTGGGATAGGTCTGGGATTTGCCCTCATCAGACTCATACTTTCGCACACTTCACATACTTGTTGAACGGATACAGGTTTTTTTCTGGTTTGGTTCACGTAGTAATGTGGTACCACACTGAAACATTCATTTAAACCTGGTCTTGATAAATATTTTAGAGGATAACTCATGTTAGGTTTGGGTTAGGTCTTGGATTCGCCCTCATCAGGCTCATACTTTCGCATATTTCTCATACTTGTTGAACTGATCCTGGGCTTTTTCTGGTTTGGATCACTTAGTAATGTGGTACCACACTGAAACAGTCAATTAAACCTGGTTTCGATCAATATTTTAGAGAATAATTCATGTTAGGTCTAGGTTAGGTCTGGGATTTGCTCTCATCAGGCTCATACTTTCGCACACTTCAGATACTCGTTTGGCAGATCCTGTGTTATTTTCTGGTTTGGATCGCATAGTAATGTGGTACCACACTGAAACAGTCGATTAAGCCAGGTTTCGATCAATATTTTTGAGGATAACGCATGTTAGGTCTAGGTTAGGCCTGGGATTTTCACTCATCAGACTCATACTTTCGCATTCTTCTCATACTTGTTGAACGGATCCTGGGTTTTTTCTGGTTTGGATCACGTAGTAATGTGGGACCACACTGAAACAGTCGATTAAACCTGGTTTCGATCAATATTTTTGAGGATAACGCATGTTAGGTCTAGGTTAGGCCTGGGATTTTCACTTATCAGACTCATACTTTCGCATTCTTCTCATACTTGTTGAACGGATCCTGGGTTTTTTCTGGTTTGGATCACGTAGTAATGTGGTACCACACTGAATCAGTCAATTAAACCTAGTTTTGATCAATATTTTAGAGAATAATTCATGTTAGGTCTAGGTTAGGTCTGGGATTTTCACTCATCAGGCTCATTCTTTCGCATATTTCTCATACTTGATGGCTAGATCCTGGGCTTTTTCTGGATTGTATCACGTAGTAATGTGGTACCACGCTGAAACAGTCAATTAAACCTGGTTTCCATCAATATCTTAGAGGGCAACGCAAGTTAGGTCTGGGATAGGTCTGGTATTTGCCCGCATCAGGCTCATACTTTCGCGTTTTTCACATACTTGTTGAACAGATCCTGGGTTTTTTCTGGATTGGGTCACGTAGTAGTGTGGTACCACACTGAAACAGTCGATTAAACCTGGTTTCGATCAATATTTTTGAGGATAACGCATGTTAGGTCTAGGTTAGGCCGGGGATTTTCACTCATCAGAGTCATACTTTCGCATTCTTCTCATACTTGTTGAACGGATCCTGGGTTTTTGCTGGTTTGGATCACGCAGTAATGTGGGACCACACAGAAACAATCAATTAAACCTGGTCTTGATAAATATTTTAGAGGATAACGCATGTTAGGTCTGGGTTAGGTCTAGGATTTGCCCTCGTCAGGCTCATACTTTCGCATATTTCTCATACTTCATGGCTAGATCCTGGGCTATTTCTGGATTGTATCACGTAGTAATGTGGTACCACACAGAAACAGTCAATTAAACCTGGTTTCGATCAATATTTTAGAGGATAACGCAAGTTAGGTCTGGGATAGGTCTGGGATTTTCCCTCATCAGGCTCATACTTTCGCGTTTTTCACATACTTGTTGAACAGATCCTGGGTTTTTTCTGGATTGGGTCACGTAGTAGTGTGGTACCACACTGAAACAGTCGATTAAACCTGGTTTCGATCAATATTTTTGAGGATAACGCATGTTAGGTCTAGGTTAGGCCGGGGATTTTCACTCATCAGACTCATACTTTCGCGTTTTTCACATACTTGTTGAACTGATCCTGGGCTTTTTCTGGTTTGGATCACGTAGTAGTGTGGTACCACACTGAAACAGTCCATTAAACCTGGTTTGGATCAACATTTTAGAGGATAACGCATGTTAGGTCTAGGTTAGGTCTGGGATTTTCACTCATCAGACTCATACTTTCGCGTTTTTCACATACTTGTTGAACAGATCCTGGGTTTTTTCTGGTTTGGATCACGTAGTAGTGTGGTACCACACTGAAACACTCCATTAAACCTGGTTTGGATCAACATTTTAGAGGATAACGCATGTTAGGTCTAGGTTAGGTCTGGGATTTTCACTCATCAGACTCATGCTTTCGCATTCTTCACATACTTGTTGAACGGATCCTGGGTTTTTTCTGGTTTGGATCACGTAGTAATGTGGGACCACACTGAAACAATCAATTAAACCTGGTCTTGATAAATATTTTAGAGGATAACGCATGTTAGGTCTGGGATAGGTCTGGGATTTGCCCTCATCAGACTCATACTTTCGCACACTTCACATACTCGTTGAACAGATCCTGGGTTATTTTCTGGTTTGGATCGCATAGTAATGTGGTACCACACTGAAACAGTCGATTAAACCAGGTTTCGATCAATATTTTTGAGGATAACGCATGTTAGGTCTAGGTTAGGCCTGGGATTTTCACTCATCAGACTCATACTTTCGCATTCTTCTCATACTTGTTGAACGGATCCTGGGTTTTTTCTGGTTTGGATCACGTAGTAATGTGGTACCACACTGAAACAGTCAATTAAACCTGGTTTTGATCAATATTTTAGAGAATAATTCATGTTAGGTCTAGGTTAGGTCTGGGATTTGCTCTCATCAGGCTCATTCTTTCGCATATTTCTCATACTTGATGGCTAGATCCTGGCCTTTTTCTGGATTGCATCACGTAGTAATGAAGTACAACACTGAAACAGTCAATTAAACCTGGATTCCATCAATATCTTAGAGGACAACGCAAGTTAGGTCTGGGATAGGTCTGGGATTTGCCCACATCAGGCTCATACTTTCGCGTTTTTCACATACTCGTTGAACAGCTCCTGGGTTATCTCCTGGTTTGGATCGCATAGTAATGTGGTACCACACTGGAACAGTCGATTAAACCAGGTTTCGATCAATATTTTTGAGGATAACGCATGTTAGGTCTAGGTTAGGCCTGGGATTTTCACTCATCAGACTCATACTTTCGCATTCTTCTCATACTTGTTGAACGGATCCTGGGTTTTTTCTGGATTGGGTCACGTAGTAGTGCGGTACCACACTGAAACAGTCGATTAAACCTGGTTTCGATCAATATTTTTGAGGATAACGCAAGTTAGGTCTGGGATAGGTCTGGGATTTGCCCTCATCAGACTCATACTTTCGCATATTTCTCATACTGGATGGCTAGATCCTGGGCTTTTTGTGGATTGCATCACGTAGTAATGAAGTACAACACTGAAACAGTCAATTAAACCTGGTTTCCATCAATATCTTAGAGGACAACGCAAGTTAGGTCTGGGATAGGTCTGGGATTTGCCCACATCAGGCTCATACCTTCGCGTTTTTCACATACTTGTTGAACAGATCCTGGGTTTTTTCTGGTTTGGATCACGTAGTAGTGTGGTACCACACTGAAACAGTCCATTAAACCTGGTTTGGATCAACATTTTAGAGGATAACGCATGTTAGGTCTCGGTTAGGTCAGGGATTTTCACTCATCAGACTCATACTTTCGCATTCTTCACATTCTTGTTGAACGGATCCTGGGTTTTTTCTGGTTTGGATCACGTAATAATGTGGGACCACACTGAAACAATCAATTAAACCTGGTCTTGATAAATATTTTAGAGGATAACGCATGTTAGGTCTGGGATAGGTCTGGGATTTGCCCTCATCAGACTCATACTTTCGCACACTTCACATACTTGTTGAACGGATACAGGTTTTTTTCTGGTTTGGTTCACGTAGTAATGTGGTACCACACTGAAACATTCAATTAAGCCTGGTCTTGATAAATATTTTAGAAGATAACTCATGTTAGGTTTGGGTTAGGTCTTGGATTCGCCCTCATCAGGCTCATACTTTCGCATATTTCTCATACTTGTTGAACTGATCCTGGGCTTTTTCTGGTTTGGATCACTTAGTAATGTGGTACCACACTGAAACAGTCAATTAAACCTGGTTTCGATCAATATTTTAGAGAATAATTCATGTTAGGTCTAGGTTAGGTCTGGGATTTGCTCTCATCAGGCTCATACTTTCGCACACTTCAGATACTCGTTTGGCAGATCCTGTGTTATTTTCTGGTTTGGATCGCATAGTAATGTGGTACCACACTGAAACAGTCGATTAAGCCAGGTTTCGATCAATATTTTTGAGGATAACGCATGTTAGGTCTAGGTTAGGCCTGGGATTTTCACTCATCAGACTCATACTTTCGCATTCTTCTCATACTTGTTGAACGGATCCTGGGTTTTTTCTGGTTTGGATCACGTAGTAATGTGGGACCACACTGAAACAGTCGATTAAACCTGGTTTCGATCAATATTTTTGAGGATAACGCAAGTTAGGTCTGGGATAGGTCTGGGATTTTCCCTCATCAGGCTCATACTTTCGCACACTTCACATACTCGTTGAACAGATCCTGGGTTATTTTCTGGTTTGGATCGCATAGTAATGTGGTACCACACTGAAACAGTCGATTAAACCAGGTTTCGATCAATATTTTTGAGGATAACGCATGTTAGGTCTAGGTTAGGCCTGGGATTTTCACTCATCAGACTCATACTTTCGCATTCTTCTCATACTTGTTGAACGGATCCTGGGTTTTTTCTGGTTTGGACCACGTAGTAATGTGGTACCACACTGAAACAGTCAATTAAACCTGGTTTTGATCAATATTTTAGAGAATAATTCATGTTAGGTCTAGGTTAGTTCTGGGATTTGCTCTCATCAGGCTCATTCTTTCGCATATTTCTCATACTTGATGGCTAGATCCTGGCCTTTTTCTGGATTGCATCACGTAGTAATGGAGTACAACACTGAAACAGTCAATTAAACCTGGATTCCATCAATATCTTAGAGGACAACGCAAGTTAGGTCTGGGATAGGTCTGGGATTTGCCCACATCAGGCTCATACGTTCGCGTTTTTCACATACTCGTTGAACAGCTCCTGGGTTATCTTCTGGTTTGGATCGCATAGTAATGTGGTACCACACTGAAACAGTCGATTAAACCAGGTTTCGATCAATATTTTTGAGGATAACGCATGTTAGGTCTAGGTTAGGCCTGGGATTTTCACTCATCAGACTCATACTTTCGCATTCTTCTCATACTTGTTGAACGGATCCTGGGTTTTTTCTGGATTGGGTCACGTAGTAGTGCGGTACCACACTGAAACAGTCGATTAAACCTGGTTTCGTTCAATATTTTTGAGGATAACGCAAGTTAGGTCTGGGATAGGTCTGGGATTTTCCCTCATCAGGCTCATACTTTCGCGTTTTTCACATACTTGTTGAACAGATCCTGGGTTTTTTCTGGATTGGGTCACGTAGTAGTGTGGTACCACACTGAAACAGTCGATTAAACCTGGTTTCGATCAATATTTTTGAGGATAACGCATGTTAGGTCTAGGTTAGGCCTGGGATTTTCACTCATCAGACTCATACTTTCGCATTCTTCTCATACTTGTTGAACGGATCCTGGGTTTTTTCTGGATTGGGTCACGTAGTAGTGCGGTACCACACTGAAGCAGTCGATTAAACCTGGTTTCGATCAATATTTTTGAGGATAACGCAAGTTAGGTCTGGGATAGGTCTGGGATTTTCCCTCATCAGGCTCATACTTCCGCGTTTTTCACATACTTGTTGAACATTTCCTGGGTTTTTTCTGGATTGGGTCACGTAGTAGTGTGGTACCACACTGATACAGTCGATTAAACCTGGTTTCGATCAATATTTTTGAGGATAACGCATGTTAGGTCTAGGTTAGGCCGGGGATTTTCACTCATCAGACTCATACTTTCGCATTCTTCACATACTTGTTGAACGGATCCTGGGTTTTTTCTGGCTTGGATCACGCAGTAATGTGGGGCCACACTGAAACGGTCAACTAAACCTGGTTTCGATCAATATATTAGAGAATAATTCATGTTAGGTCTAGGTTAGGTCTAGGTTAGGTCTGGGATTTGCTCTCATCAGGCTCATTCTTTCGCATATTTCTCATACTTGATGGCTAGATCCTGGGCTTTTTCTGGATTGCATCACGTAGTAATGAAGTACAACACTGAAACAGTCAATTAAACCTGGTTTCCATCAATATCTTAGAGGACAACGCAAGTTAGGTCTGGGATAGGTCTGGGATTTGCCCACATCAGGCTCATACCTTCGCGTTTTTCACATACTTGTTGAACAGATCCTGGGTTTTTTCTGGTTTGGATCACGTAGTAGTGTGGTACCACACTGAAACAGTCCATTAAACCTGGTTTGGATCAACATTTTAGAGGATAACGCATGTTAGGTCTAGGTTAGGTCAGGGATTTTCACTCATCAGACTCATACTTTCGCATTCTTCACACACTTGTTGAACGGATCCTGGGTTTTTTCTGGTTTGGGTCACGCAGTAATGTGGGGCCACACTGAAACGGTCAACTAAACCTGGTTTCGATCAATATATTAGAGAATAATTCATGTTAGGTCTAGGTTAGGTCTGGGATTTGCTCTCATCAGGCTCATTCTTTCGCATATTTCTCATACTTGATGGCTAGATCCCGGGCTTTTTCTGGATTGCATCACGTAGTAATGAAGTACAACTCTGAAACAGTCAATTAAACCTGGATTCCATCAATATCTTAGAGGACAACGCAAGTTAGGTCTGGGATAGGTCTGGGATTTGCCCACATCAGGCTCATACTTTCGCGTTTTTCACATACTCGTTGAACAGCTCCTGGGTTATCTTCTGGTTTGGATCGCATAGTAATGTGGTACCACACTGAAACAGTCGATTAAACCAGGTTTCGATGAATATTTTTGAGGATAACGCATGTTAGGTCTAGGTTAGGCCTGGGATTTTCACTCATCAGACTCATACTTTCGCATTCTTCTCATACTTGTTGAACGGATCCTGGATTTTTTCTGGATTGGGTCACGTAGTAGTGCGGTACCACACTGAAACAGTCGATTAAGCCTGGTTTCGATCAATATTTTTGAGGATAACGCAAGTTAGGTCTGGGATAGGTCTGGGATTTTCCCTCATCAGGCTCATACTTTCGGGTTTTTCACATACTTGTTGAACAGATCCTGGGTTTTTTCTGGATTGGGTCACGTAGTAGTGTGGTACCACACTGAAACAGTCGATTAAACCTGGTTTCGATCAATATTTTTGAGGATAACGCATGTTAGGTCTAGGTTAGGCCGGGGATTTTCACTCATCAGACTCATACTTTCGCATTCTTCACACACTTGTTGAACGGATCCTGGGTTTTTTCTGGTTTGGATCACGCAGTAATGTGGGGCCACACTGAAACGGTCAACTAAACCTGGTTTCGATCAATATATTAGAGAATAATTCATGTTAGGTCTAGGTTAGGTCTGGGATTTGCTCTCATCAGGCTCATTCTTTCGCATATTTCTCATACTTGATGGCTAGATCCTGGGCTTTTTCTGGATTGCATCACGTAGTAATGAAGTACAACACTGAAACAGTCAATTAAACCTGGTTTCCATCAATATCTTAGAGGACAACGCAAGTTAGGTCTGGGATAGGTCTGGGATTTGCCCACATCAGGCTCATACCTTCGCGTTTTCACATACTTGTTGAACAGATCCTGGGTTTTTTCTGGTTTGGATCACGTAGTAGTGTGGTACCACACTGAAACAGTCCATTAAACCTGGTTTGGATCAACATTTTAGAGGATAACGCATGTTAGGTCTAGGTTAGGTCAGGGATTTTCACTCATCAGACTCATACTTTCGCATTCTTCACATACTTGTTGAACGGATCCTGGGTTTTTTCTGGTTTGGATCACGTAATAATGTGGGACCACACTGAAACAATCAATTAAACCTGGTCTTGATAAATATTTTAGAGGATAACGCATGTTAGGCCTGGGATAGGTCTGGGATTTGCCCTCATCAGACTCATACTTTCGCACACTTCACATACTTGTTGAACAGATACAGGGTTTTTTCTGGTTTGGTTCACGTAGTAATGTGGTACCACACTGAAACATTCAATTAAACCTGGTCTTGATAAATATTTTAGAGGATAACTCATGTTAGGTTTGGGTTAGGTCTTGGATTTGCCATCATCAGGCTCATACTTTCGCATATTTCTCATACTTCATGGCTAAATTCTGGGCTGTTTCTGGATTGTATCACGTAGTAATGTGGTACCACGCTGAAACAGTCAATTAAACCTGATTTCGATCAATATTTTTGAGGATAACGCAAGTTAGGTCTGGGATAGGTCTGGGATTTTCCCTCATCAGGCTCATACTTTCGCGTTTTTCACATACTTGTTGAACAGATCCTGGGTTTTTTCTGGATTGGGTCACGTAGTAGTGTGGTACCACACTGAAACAGTCGATTAAACCTGGTTTCGATCAATATTTTTGAGGATAACGCATGTTAGGTCTAGGTTAGGCCGGGGATTTTCACTCATCAGACTCATACTTTCGCATTCTTCACATACTTGTTGAACGGATCCTGGGTTTTTTCTGGTTTGGATCACGTAGTAATGTGGGACCACACTGAAACAGTCAATTAAACCTGGTTTCGATCAATATATTAGAGAATAATTCATGTTAGGTCTAGGTTAGGTCTAGGTTAGGTCTGGGATTTGCTCTCATCAGGCTCATTCTTTCGCATATTTCTCATACTTGATGGCTAGATCCTGGGCTTTTTCTGGATTGCATCACGTAGTAATGAAGTACAACACTGAAACAGTCAATTAAACCTGGTTTCCATCAATATCTTAGAGGACAACGCAAGTTAGGTCTGGGATAGGTCTGGGATTTGCCCACATCAGACTCATACTTTCGCATTCTTCTCATACTTGTTGAACGGATCCTGGGTTTTTTCTGGATTGGGTCACGTAGTAGTGCGGTACCACACTGAAACAGTCGATTAAACCTGGTTTCGATCAATATTTTTGAGGATAACGCAAGTTAGGTCTGGGATAGGTCTGGGATTTTCCCTCATCAGGCTCATACTTTCGCGTTTTTCACATACTTGTTGGACGGATCCTGGGGTTTTTCTGGTTTGGATCACGTAATAATGTGGGACCACACTGAAACAATCAATTAAACCTGGTCTTGATAAATATTTTAGAGGATAACGCATGTTAGGTCTGGGATAGGTCTGGGATTTGCCCTCATCAGACTCATACTTTCGCACACTTCACATACTTGTTGAACAGATACAGGGTTTTTTCTGGTTTGGTTCACGTAGTAATGTGGTACCACACTGTAACATTCAATTAAACCTGGTCTTGATAAATATTTTAGAGGATAACGCATGTTAGGTTTGGGTTAGGTCTAGGATTTGCCCTCGTCAGGCTCATACTTTCGCATAGTACACATACTTTTTTTTTTTTTTTTTTTTTTTTTTTTTTTTTCTGTCGTGGGGAAAATCTTCGAAAGACTCCCTCCCACCTCCTTGGGGAGAGGTGGGAGGGGTGTGTGGGATTCCCCGCGCCCGTACAACGACAGGCGCGGGACCTACCCACTAAAAACCCCACGGTGACCCTTCGGCACACTTTGGGAGGATACCGGGAATCGCTCGAAGCATTCTTCCGGTATCCTCCCCGTGCCCGCGCTTTCGCGCCCATCCCCCGGGACAATCGGTCCCCCCAGTAGACACACTGCCTCATAGCGGCGGGACGGGGCCACTCCATCCCGCCGCTATCCGTCCCGGGGCCGCGTTTAGTGGCGGCTGCGAGCCCCAACTCGCAACCGCCCGCGACCCCGTTTCCACCCCTCGGCGGCCGGGCGTTCATGGCCGCACCAGACCGCCGAGGGTGCCTCCCCTTGCGTCGGACCGGTAGGGGGAGGCACTCCTACCCCCAACCGGTCCGACACGGCGCCGCCTGGCGGGAGGAGGGTCCCCTCAGGACCCCCCTCCCAGCCTAGGTCATCCGCCACGCCGAGGCGGCCGCCCGCGACGCCTCGCGACCGGGCGACGACCTCGGGCCACCGCACGAGCGCGAGCTTCTGCGCGCCGCTGAAGCTCGCGCTCCCTCCCCGCGGCCTCCTTCTGCAACATTACGTTCTCGCAGAAGGAGGCCACGGCCCTCCACTTCTCCTCGCTGCCGAGCATGGCGCGCACCACGCCCGGCAGCGAGACATCCCGCCCGACGACGCCGACCAGGACACGGCGCTCCCCCTCCCACGCGGGGCATACCTCCAGGGTATGATCCGCCGTGTCCTGCTCAGCGTCGCAGTGGCAGCAACGCGCCGTCGGCTCCTTCCCTATCCGGCACAGGTATCTTCCGAAGCTGCCATGCCCGGAAAATACCTGTGCCAGCCGGTAGGTGAGGCTGCCATGGCCTCTGTCCAGCCACTCCTTCAGGAGTGGCCGAACAGCCCCGACAGTCCGGTGCCCCGCGGTTGGCAGAGCCAGCCGCTCCTGCCACGCGAGCAACACGGACTGCCGGGCCTGGCGCTTCAAATCGCCCCAAGCAGGTTCCTGCCCGCCCGGGACCGCCCCCACCCACGCACGACGGTCGACGCGGTGCCGGTACATCACCGCGTGCGACCGCGCGAGCAGGTCCATGGGCGGCATCCCCGCTAGAACCGTCGCCGCCTCATGTGACATGGTCCGATACCCGCGGACGACCCTGAGCGCCATGCGCCTCTGCACCCGACGCAGCATAGTCATGCTGCGCCGGGAGGCAGCCAGGTCGTCCGCCCAGACGGGGGCCCCGTATAGGGCCACCGACTGGACCATTGCCACATAGAGGCGACGAACTCGGCCCGCCGGGCCCCCCAGGTTGGGCAGGATCCGGCCCAGAGCCGCAACCATCCTTTCCAACCGGGGGACCAGGCAGCGGAAATGCTTCTCGAAACGCCAGTGGCTATCGAGGATCAGCCCCAGATACCTGATCTGGGGCTTCACCTCGATGTCAGCCCCACCCACCCGAATCAGAGGGGGTGGCGGATCCTGCCGAGGTGAATGAAACGCAATCACCTCGGTCTTATGGACCGCCACCGTCATCCCCATCCCCCAGATCCGGTCGACGACGCGTTGCGACCCCTCCTCCGCGCGACGCATGGCCCTCCCCCAGTGCGCCCCGACGGCCAGCACCAGTGTGTCATCCGCATAACACACCGTGCTGACGCCGTCGGGGAGGCCGGCCCGCAACACCGAGTCGTACGCGATGTTCCACAGGATTGGCCCGAGGACCGACCCCTGCGGAACACCGCAGTACACCTCCCTCCGCATATCACCATCCCGGCCCGGATACTCGATCCACCTGCCGCGGAGATAATCCCCGACGACCGCCCTGAGACAAGGGGGGACTCGATGATATTCGAGTCCCCTCCTTATCTCTTCCCAGGGGAGGGTGTTAAAGGCATTGGCAATATCCAAGGATATTGCCAATGCCACCCCTCCCCGGGAGACGGCCGCCTCCGAGAGGGCCCTCACACGACCTATCGCGTCGATAGTCGATCGGCCCCCCCGGAAACCGAACTGGCAGTCGGCCAGACCGGGATCACCCCGCGACAGGTGCTCGACGAGGCGGGCAGCAATCACACGCTCGAAGAGCTTGCCCACCTCGTCGAGGAGACAAATGGGCCGGTATGCGGAGAGAGACTCCGCGGGCCGACCCTCCTTCCGGAGGAGGACCATCCTCGCCACCTTCCAACTGGGGGGGAATCGCCCGTCCCTCAGGCAGCGGTCGAACAACCGCCTGAGGTCGGCCCCAAGGACGCCCTGGGTCAAGACCCAAACCCGGCCGGGCACACCATCCGGACCCGGGGCCGTGTTACGAACCCCGAGCCGTCTGATGGCCGCTGCCAGCTCCTCCTGCGTGACCCCCAGCTCGGCCGTCCACTCCACTGGGACAGCCGCCGCCGCCGGAGGACGCGGTCCCCTCTCCCCAATTGGGAAGAGTGTATTGACCACGTCCTCCAGCAGCCGGGGTCAAGACCCTCGGTGACGGGGGGCGCCCACGGGCGGAGCTTATTCAGCACCACCTTATATGGGCGCCCCCATGGATCGTCATCAAGGGTCTGGAGGAGCTCCTTCCATGCCTGGGTCTTGGCCCGTTTGATGGCGACCTGCAGAGCAACCCGCGCCACGCGGTATGCTCCATACAGGTCATCAGCTGCCCTCGCTCGCGCCACGCCGTCGCCTGTACGTTGACGACGGCGCGCGCGGGTGTACTGGCGCCGGGCGCGGACAGTCGCGACTCGCAACTCCGCGATCGCGTCCGACCACCAGTACACCGCCCGGCGAGGAGAAGCCCGCCCGACCCGAGGCATCGCCGCGTCGCAAATACCCGCGACCAATGCTCCGAGCCGGGCGACCTCCTCCTCTATGCTCGGCAACTCGGCCGCTCCCTGCGGCCAAGTTGCAGCGAGAGCAGCTGCCATCAGGGCGTCCTTGTCCAGGCGCCGAAGCGCCCAGCGGCGTGGTGGGGTGCCACGCAGGCGGCCGTGTCGGGATGCACTCGCGGCGGCAGAGACCTCCATCCGGATGTACCGGTGATCGGAGAGTGTCCCTGCCCCCGCGACCACGTGCCAACCCGACACCATGCGCACGGCGTTGGGGGTCGCGAATCCAACATCCACGATGGACCCCCCATATCGCCGCACGCATGTGTGCTCCGACCCCCGGTTCAATACCCGGAGGTCGAGCCCCGCCGCCCAATCGCCCAGGATCCCGCCGCGAACGGAGGTCCTGGGGGATCCCCAAGCCACCGACTTGGCATTAAAATCCCCCAGGACCAGCACCGGCCGGGCCACGTAGCGCTGCACGCATGCCGCGACCTCGGCCAAGTACAGCTCGAACGCAGCGTGACCGCTACGGGGCGAAATGTAGCACTCCACCACAGCGACTCCCCCCCAGTCCACGGCGACGAATCCCCGACCGCGCTCCAACAAGGAGAACGGTGGGGACCCGTCGCCCCCTCCCCATACCGTCGCCACCAAGCCGTCCGCGTCGCCCACCCAATGAGGGTGATCAGGGACGCGGTACGGCTCGGCGGCGACCGCCAGGCCAACCCCCCACTCCGCGAGGACTTGGGACATCAAGTCCTGTGCCGCGCGGCAGTGGTTGAGGTTGGCCTGGAGGAGGAGGCGGGGCGGCATTAATTAATGGCCGCGCCAGCCTCCTCCCGGCCGTCCGTCCCCGTAGCACCGTCCACCTCCATGGAGGACGATGCCACCGCCCTCGGCACCGGAGCCGGTGCAGCCCGCCTCTTCCTCTCCTTCCGGGAGGGGGGGGAGCACTTCTTGCTCCCCACCCTGTGATCGGCTGTCCTCCCCATGTCCGCACACAGCGGGCAGTGGGGGGCCGCCGAGCACTGGCTCGCACGGTGCTCTTTGGCACCGCAGCGGTAACACTGACCGCTGCGGTCCACCGGCGAGGTGCACCACTGTCTCACGTGCCCCAATTCGAGGCAGCGGTGACACTGGAGCGGGCGCGGCGCGAGGATTTCCACTCGCGCCGAAACCCACCCCACCAACACCCTCCCGGATTCCGCCACCTTACGGGCGACGGAGAGGGGGCACCGGGCCCACACCGACCCGAGGCCGGTGGGCGACCTGCGGATCTCTCCGATCCGCAGGTCCTCCACAGGACAGTCCCCCGCCCTCGCAAGGGCACGGGACACATCCTGTGCGCTGACCGAGTCGTCCAGCCCACAAACGCGCATCTCCGTGCGCTTCGTGGGCCGGGCGACCCGGACACCTCGCTCGCCCAGCTGCTCCCGGAGCCTCTGGGCGAGACGATCCGCCTTCGCGCCGCCTTCTGCACCGGGGATCTCCAGCAAGAGACCCCCGGTCACGGTCCTCTTCGCCCTCACGGAGGCGATGCCCAGCTCTTCCAGGGAGATATTCTCCCTGGCGAGCCGCATCGCCTCCGCGAGGGTCAGGTCGCCCCCCTGCGCAACGGTCAGCGTCACCGCTGCCGTTTTTGGGGGACGACCTGGTCGTGCCTTCCCGACCTTCGCGGCCTTTATCTTGGCCGCCGGCGGCGGAGGCGGAGGCTGCGGTTGCGAGGCCTTCCTCGCCGCCCGCTTCGCCTTCCGCCCCACCACCTCACTCCACGCCACCCCCCCTTGGGAGGGTGCTGTGGAGGACGCGACCACCGCGACCACGGGTACACCACCCCCCTTGGGGGTCGCGACCCGGGGCCCTGGTGCCGCAACGCTGGGCGGAGCCTTCACTCCGCCCTTCTTTGCCTTCCCCGACTGTACCGGAACAGGTCGGGGAGGCACCGCCTTCCTGCTGACCGCTCTTCCGGCGAGGAGCTCCTCCCGGAAGGCGGCCAGCTTGCCATCAATCATGTCCCCAATCCTCCTCAGAAGATCGTCTTCTGAGGAGGACGGGGACTTCTTCACGGGCGGAGTGCGGGTGGAGGGGCCCGCGGTGCCCCGCACCACTGCCGCCGCACTCCGCTTATTTGCCTCCGCCGAGGGACGCGGCGGTGGAGGAGGAGGGAGGGCCGCGCTGTTCCACAGCGCCTCTGCCCTCCTCCTCCCCTGTCGCTCCTCCTCCAACAGGAGCTGCAGACGGGCGTTCCGCCCTCTGAGCTCCCGCGCCGCCTCCCTCATTTCCTCCGCCGCGGCCTTCAGGGCCTCCGCGCCACCGCTTTTCTGCCCCTTAAGGGCGCAGGCAGCGGCGACTTTCTCCACCCGCCTCAGGGACGAGGAGATCCTCTCCGATATCTCCTCGGTCACCTCGTCCCTGAGGCAACTCAGCCTCACCGACGGGCTCATCGCCCCGCCCACCTCGACGACGGCCTGCCCCGTCCTCTTCCTCTTAGAGCCTATGTGGCTCGTGCTGGAGGAGAAGGACGAGACCGACGCCGTCTCGTCGTCCTCCTCCACCCTCCACGAAGCCGGACCTGGCGCTGAGTGGGGCGTGAGCGCCGCCACCCTAACCCCAACCCCGTCTCCGTCCTCCCCAACCGACAAAACCCGCCCCATCCCCATTTTATTTTCTGTGTCCATAATAGTCCCACGAGATGGTCGGAAATAAAGGTCCACCCGGGCAGAGCCGCCTTACCCGGGTAAGCCTAATACTCCGGGGGTTCGGCAGGTTCCCCGGAGGTGGTCGCTTGGGATTGGGCCTCCTCCCCCAACCATGCATCCCATCGCCGCGCACCATAGCTTAGGATTAGAGGGCGATTTTATAGAGTCGCCATACTCGTGGCCCAGGCGGTTAAGCCAAGACCCCCGTTCCTCCTGCCGTCACGTACCATTCACAAAACCAATAGGGAATTGTGAATGGGTCGTTGTGACGACCAACAGGAGGCTTACGGTGTGTGTATGACTCGGGTACCCCGGGTTCGTTAAGCCCGTACTGCAGCTGAAAGGCTGGCAGCCCCTGAGGGAATAGTACACATACTTGATGGCTAGATCCTGGGCTTTTTCTGGATTGGATCACGTAGTAATGTGGGGCCACACTGAAACAATCAATTAAACCTGGTTGCGATCAATATTTTAGAGGATAACGCATGTTAGGTCTAGGTTAGGCCTGGGATTTTCACTCATCAGACTCATTCTTTCGCATTCTTCACATACTTGTTGAACGGATCCTGGGTTTTTTCTGGTTTGGATCACGTGGTAATGAGGTACCACACCGAAACGGTCAATTAAACCTGGTTTCGATCAATATTTTAGAGGATAACGCAAGTTAGGTCTGGGATCCCTCAGGGGCTGCCAGCCTTTCAGCTGCAGTACGGGCTTAACGAACCCGGGGTACCCGAGTCATACACACACCGTAAGCCTCCTGTTGGTCGTCACAACGACCCATTCACAATTCCCTATTGGTTTTGTGAATGGTACGTGACGGCAGGAGGAACGGGGGTCTTGGCTTAACCGCCTGGGCCACGAGTATGGCGACTCTATAAAATCGCCCTCCAATCCTAAGCTATGGTGCGCGGCGATGGGATGCATGGTTGGGGGAGAAGGCCCAATCCCAAGCGACCACCTCCGGGGAACCTGCCGAACCCCCGGAGTATTAGGCTTACCCGGGTAAGGCGGCTCTGCCCGGGTGGACCTTTATTTCCGACCATCTCGTGGGATTTTTATGGACACAGAAAATAAAATGGGGATGGGGCGGGTTTTGTCGGTTGGGGAGGACGGTGACGGGGTTGGGGTTAGGGTGGTGGCGCTCGCGCCCCACTCAGCGCCAGGTCCGGCTTCGTGGAGGGTGGAGGAGGACGACGAGACGGCGTCGGTCTCGTCCTTCTCCTCCAGCACGAGCCACATAGGCTCTAAGAGGAAGAGGACGGGGCAGGCCGTCGTCGAGGTGGGCGGGGCGATGAGCCCGTCGGTGAGGCTGAGTTGCCTCAGGGACGAGGTGACCGAGGAGATATCGGAGAGGATCTCCTCGTCCCTGAGGCGGGTGGAGGAAGTCGCCGCTGCCTGCGCCTTTAAGGGGCAGAAAAGCGGTGGCGCGGAGGCCCTGAAGGCCGCGGCGGAGGAAATGAGGGAGGCGGCGCGGGAGCTCAGAGGGCGGAACGCCCGTCTGCAGCTCCTGTTGGAGGAGGAGCGACAGGGGAGGAGGAGGGCAGAGGCGCTGTGGAACAGCGCGGCCCTCCCTCCCATCCTCCCTCCTCCTCCACCGCCGCGTCCCTCGGCGGAGGTAAATAAGCGGAGTGCGGCGGCAGTGGTGCGGGGCACCGCGGGCCCCTCCACCCGCACTCCGCCCGTGAAGAAGTCCCCGTCCTCCTCAGAAGACGATCTTCTGAGGAGGATTGGGGACATGATCGATGGCAAGCTGGCCGCCTTCCGGGAGGAGCTCCTCGCCGGAAGAGCGGTCAGCAGGAAGGCGGTGCCTCCCCGACCTGTTCGGGTACAGTCGGGGAAGGCAAAGAAGGGCGGAGTGAAGGCTCCGCCCAGCGTTGCGGCACCAGGGCCCCGGGTCGCGACCCCCAAGGGGGGTGGTGTACCCGTGGTCGCGGTGGTCGCGTCCTCCACGGCACCCTCCCAAGGGGGGGTGGCGTGGAGTGAGGTGGTGGGGCGGAAGGCGAAGCGGGCGGCGAGGAAGGCCTCGCAACCGCAGCCTCCGCCTCCGCCGCCGGCGGCCAAGGTAAAGGCCGCGAAGGTCGGGAAGGCACGACCAGGTCGTCCCCCAAAAACGGCAGCGGTGACGCTGACCGTTGCGCAGGGGGGCGACCTGACCCTCGCGGAGGCGATGCGGCTCGCCAGGGAGAATATCTCCCTGGAAGAGCTGGGCATCGCCTCCGTGAGGGCGAAGAGGGCTGTGACCGGGGGTCTCTTGCTGGAGATACCCGGTGCAGAAGGCGGCGCGAAGGCGGATCGTCTCGCCCAGAGGCTCCGGGAGCAGCTGGGCGAGCGAGGTGTCCGGGTCGCCCGGCCCACGAAGCGCACGGAGATGCGCGTTTGTGGGCTGGACGACTCGGTCAGCGCACAGGATGTGTCCCGTGCCCTTGCGAGGGCGGGGGACTGTCCTGTGGAGGACCTGCGGATCGGAGAGATCCGCAGGTCGCCCTCCGGCCTCGGGTCGGTGTGGGCCCGGTGCCCCCTCTCCGCCGCCCGTAAGATGGCGGAATCCGGGAGGGTGTTGGTGGGGTGGGTTTCGGCGCGAGTGGAAATCCTCGCGCCGCGCCCGCTCCAGTGTCACCGCTGCCTCGAATTGGGGCACGTGAGGCAGTGGTGCACCTCGCCGGTGGACCGCAGCGGTCAGTGTTACCGCTGCGGTGCCAAAGAGCACCGTGCGAGCCAGTGCTCGGCGGCCCCCCACTGCCCGCTGTGTGCGGACATGGGGAGGCCAGCCGATCACAGGGTGGGGAGCAAGAAGTGCTCCCCCCCCTTCCGGAAGGAGCGGAAGAGGCGGGCTGCACCGGCTCCAGTGCCGAGCGCGGTGGCATCGTCCTCCATGGAGGTGGACGGTGCTACGGGGACGGACGGCCGGGAGGAGGCTGGCGCGGCCATTAATTAATGCCGCCCCGCCTCCTCCTCCAGGCCAACCTCAACCACTGCCGCGCGGCACAGGACTTGATGTCCCAAGTCCTCGCGGAGTGGGGGGTTGGCCTGGCGGTCGCCGCTGAGCCGTACCGCGTCCCTGATCACCCTCATTGGGTGGGCGACGCGGACGGCTTGGTGGCGACGGTATGGGGAGGGGGCGACGGGTCCCCACCGTTCTCCTTGTTGGAGCGCGGTCGGGGATTCGTCGCCGTGGACTGGGGGGGAGTCGCTGTGGTGGGGTGCTACATTTCGCCCCGTAGCGGTCACGCTGCGTTCGAGCTGTACTTGGCCGAGGTCGCGGCATGCGTGCAGCGCTACGCGGCCCGGCCGGTGCTGGTCCTGGGGGATTTTAATGCCAAGTCGGTGGCTTGGGGATCCCCCAGGACCTCCGTTCGCGGCGGGATCCTGGGCGATTGGGCGGCGGGGCTCGACCTCCGGGTATTGAACCGGGGGTCGGAGCACACATGCGTGCGGCGATATGGGGGGTCCATCGTGGATGTTGGATTCGCGACCCCCAACGCCGTGCGCATGGTGTCGGGTTGGCACGTGGTCGCGGGGGCAGAGACACTCTCCGATCACCGGTACATCCGGATGGAGGTCTCTGCCGCCGCGAGTGCATCCCGACACGGCCGCCTGCGTGGCACCCCACCACGCCGCTGGGCGCTTCGGCGCCTGGACAAGGACGCCCTGATGGCAGCTGCCCTCGCTGCAACTTGGCCGCAGGGAGCGGCCGAGTTGCCGAGCATAGAGGAGGAGGTCGCCCGGCTCGGAGCATTGGTCGCGGATATTTGCGACGCGGCGATGCCTCGGGTCGGGCGGGCTTCTCCTCGCCGGGCGGTGTACTGGTGGTCGGACGCGATCGCGGAGTTGCGAGTCGCGACTGTCCGCGCCCGACGCCAGTACACCCGCGCGCGCCGTCGTCAACGTACAGGCGACGGCGTGGCGCGAGCGAGGGCAGCTGATGACCTGTATGGAGCATACCGCGTGGCGCGCGTTGCTCTGCAGGTCGCCATCAAACGGGCCAAGACCCAGGCATGGAAGGAGCTCCTTCAGACCCTTGATGACGATCCATGGGGGCGCCCATATAAGGTGGTGCTGAATAAGCTCCGCCCGTGGGCGCCCCCCGTCACCGAGGGTCTTGACCCCCGGCTGCTGGAGGACGTGGTCAATACACTCTTCCCAATTGGGGAGAGGGGACCGCGTCCTCCGGCGGCGGCGGCTGTCCCAGTGGAGTGGACGGCCGAGCTGGGGGTCACGCAGGAGGAGCTGGCAGCGGCCATCAGACGGCTCGGGGTTCGTAACACGGCCCCGGGTCCGGATGGTGTGCCCGGCCGGGTTTGGGTCTTGACCCAGGGCGTCCTTGGGGCCGACCTCAGGCGGTTGTTCGACCGCTGCCTGAGGGACGGGCGATTCCCCCCCAGTTGGAAGGTGGCGAGGATGGTCCTCCTCCGGAAGGAGGGTCGGCCCGCGGAGTCTCCCTCCGCATACCGGCCCATTTGTCTCCTCGACGAGGTGGGTAAGCTCTTCGAGCGTGTGATTGCTGCCCGCCTCGTCGAGCACCTGTCGCGGGGTGATCCCGGTCTGGCCGACTGCCAGTTCGGTTTCCGGGGGGGCCGATCGACTATCGACGCGATACGTCGTGTGAGGGCCCTCTCGGAGGCGGCCGTCTCCCGGGGAGGGGTGGCATTGGCAATATCCTTGGATATTGCCAATGCCTTTAACACCCTCCCCTGGGAAGAGATAAGGAGGGGACTCGAATATCATCGAGTCCCCCCTTGTCTCAGGGCGGTCGTCGGGGATTATCTCCGCGGCAGGTGGATCGAGTATCCGGGCCGGGATGGTGATATGCGGAGGGAGGTGTACTGCGGTGTTCCGCAGGGGTCGGTCCTCGGGCCACTCCTGTGGAACATCGCGTACGACTCGGTGTTGCGGGCCGGCCTCCCCGACGGCGTCAGCACGGTGTGTTATGCGGATGACACACTGGTGCTGGCCGTCGGGGCGCACTGGGGGAGGGCCATGCGTCGCGCGGAGGAGGGGTCGCAACGCGTCGTCGACCGGATCAGGGGGATGGGGATGACGGTGGCGGTCCATAAGACCGAGGTGATTGCGTTTCATTCACGTCGGCAGGATCCGCCACCCCCTCTGATCCGGGTGGGTGGGGCTGACATCGAGGTGAAGCCCCAGATCAGGTATCTAGGGCTGATCCTCGATAGCCACTGGCGTTTCGAGGAGCATTTCCGCTGCCTGGTCCCCCGGTTGGAAAGGATGGTTGCGGCTCTGGGCCGGATCCTGCCCAACCTGGGGGGCCCGGCGGGCCGAGTTCGTCGCCTCTATGTGGCAATGGTCCAGTCGGTGGCCCTATACGGGGCCCCCGTCTGGGCGGACGACCTGGCTGCCTCCCGGCGCAGCATGACTATGCTGCGTCGGGTGCAGAGGCGCATGGCGCTCAGGGTCGTCCGCGGGTATCGCACCATGTCACATGAGGCGGCGACGGTTCTAGCGGGGATGCCGCCCATGGACCTGCTCGCGCGGTCGCATGCGGTGATGTACCGGCACCGCGTCGACCGTCGCGCGGGGGTGGGGGCGGTCCCGGGCGGGCAGGAACCTGCTTGGGGCGATTTGAAGCGCCAGGCCCGGCAGTCCGTGTTGCTCGCGTGGCAGGAGCGGCTGGCTCTGCCAACCGCGGGGCACCGGACTGTCGGGGCTGTTCGGCCACTCCTGAAGGAGTGGCTGGACAGAGGCCATGGCAGCCTCACCTACCGGCTGGCACAGGTATTTTCCGGGCATGGCAGCTTCGGAAGATACCTGTGCCGGATAGGGAAGGAGCCGACGGCGCGTTGCTGCCACTGCGACGCTGAGCAGGACACGGCGGATCATACCCTGGAGGTATGCCCCGCGTGGGAGGGGGAGCGCCGTGTCCTGGTCGGCGTCGTCGGGCGGGACGTCTCGCTGCCGGGCGTGGTGCGCGCCATGCTCGGCAGCGAGGAGAAGTGGAGGGCCGTGGCCTCCTTCTGCGAGAACGTAATGTTGCAGAAGGAGGCCGCGGGGAGGGAGCGCGAGCTTCAGCGGCGCGCTGAAGCTCGCGCTCGTGCGGTGGCCCGAGGTCGTCGCCCGGTCGCGAGGCGTCGCGGGCGGCCGCCTCGGCGTGGCGGATGACCTAGGCTGGGAGGGGGGTCCTGAGGGGACCCTCCTCCCGCCAGGCGGCGCCGGGTCGGACCGGTTGGGGGTAGGAGTGCCTCCCCCTACCGGTCCGACGCAAGGGGAGGCACCCTCGGCGGTCTGGTGCGGCCATGAACGCCCGGCCGCCGAGGGGTGGAAACGGGGTCGCGAGCGGTTGCGAGTTGGGGCTCGCAGCCGCCACTAAACGCGGCCCCGGGACGGATAGCGGCGGGATGGAGTGGCCCCGTGTCGCCGCTATGAGGCAGTGTGTCTACTGGGGGGACCGATTGTCCCCCCGGGGGATGGGCGCGAAAGCGCGGGCACGGGGAGGATACCGGAAGAATGCTTCGAGCGATTCCCGGTATCCTCCCAAAGCGTGCCGAAGGGTCACCGTGGGGTTTTTAGTGGGTAGGTCACGCGCCTGTCGTTGTACGGGCGCGGGGAATCCCACACACCCCTCCCACCTCTCCCCAAGGAGGTGGGAGGGAGTCTTTCAAAGATTTTCCCCACGACAAAAAAAAAAAAAAAAAAAAAAAAAAAAAAAAAAAAAAAAAGTTAGGTTTGGGATAGGTCTGGGATTTGACCTCATCAGACTCATACCTTCGCACACTTCACATACTCGTTGAACAGATCCTGGGTTATTTTCTGGTTTGGATCACATAGTAATGTGGTACCACACTGAAACAGTCGATTAAACCAGGTTTCGATCAATATTTTAGAGGATAACGCAAGTTAGGTCTGGGATAGGTCTGGGATTTGACCTCATCAGACTCATACTTTCGCATTCTTCACATACTTGTTGAACGGATCCTGGGTTTTTTCTGGTTTGGATCACGTAGTAATGTGGGACCACACTGAAACAGTCAATTAAACCTGGTTTCGATCAATATTTTAGAGAATAATTCATGTTAGGTCTAGTTTGGGTCCGGGATTTACTCTCATCAGGCTCATTCTTTCGCATATTACTCATACTTGATGGCTAGATCCTGGGCTTTTTCTGGATTGGATCACGTAGTAATGTGGGACCACACTGAAACAATCAATTAAACCTGGTCTTGATAAATATTTTGGAGGATAGCGCATGTTAGGTCTGGGATAGGTCTGGGATTTGCCCTCATCAGACTCATACTTTCACACACTTCACATACACGTTGAACAGATCCTGGGTTATTTTCTGGTTTGGATCACATAGTAATGTGGTACCACACTGAAACAATCGATTAAACCACGTTTCGATCAATACTTTTGAGGATAACGCATGTTAGGTCTGGGTTAGGTCTAGGATTTGCTCTCGTCAGGCTCATACTTTCGCATATTTCTCATACTTCAAGGCTAGATCCTGGGCTATTTCTGGATTGGATCACGTAGTAATGTGGTACCACACTGAAACATTCAATTAAACCTGGTCTTGATAAATATTTTAGAGGATAACGCTTGTTAGGTTTGGGTTAGGTCTAGGATTTGCCCTCATCAGGCTCATACTTTCGCATATTTCTCATACTTCATGGCTAGATCCTGGGCTGTTTCAGGATTGTATCACGTAGTAATGTTGTACCACGCTGAAACAGTCAATTAATCCTGGTTTCGATAGATATTTTAGAGGATAACGCAAGTTAGGTCTGCGATAGGTCTGGGATTAACCCTAATCAGGCTCATACTTTCGCGTTTTTCACGTACTTGTTGAACTGATCCTGGGTTTTTTCTGGTTTCGATCACGTAGTAATGTGGTACCACACTGAAACAGTCGATTAAACCTGGTTTCGATCAATATTTTAGAGGATAACGCAAGTTAGGTCTGGGATAGGTCTGGGATTTGACCTCATCAGACTCATACTTTCGCACACTTCACATACTCGTTGAACAGATCCTGGGTTTTTTCTGGTTTGGATCACGTAGTAATGTGGTACCACACTGAAACGGTCAATTAAACCTGGTTTTGATCAATATTTTAGAGGATAACGCAAGTTAGGCCTGGGATAGGTCTGGGATTTGCCCTCATCAGGCTCATACTTTCGCATTCTTCACATACTCGTTGAACAGATCCCGGGTTATTATCTGGTTTGGATCACATAGTAATGTGGTACCACACTGAAACTGTCGATTAAACCAGGTTTCGATCAATATTTTTGAGGATAACGCATGTTAGGTCTAGGTTAGGCCTGGGATTTTCACTCATCAGGCTCATTCTTTCGCATATTACACATACTTGATGGCTAGATCCTGGGCTTTCTCTGGATTGGATCACGTAGTAATGTTGGACCACACTGAAACAATCAATTAAACCTGGTTGCGATCAATATTTTAGAGGATAACGCATGTTAGGTCTAGGTTAGGCCTGGGATTTTCACTCATCAGACTCATTCTTTCGCATTCTTCACATACTTGTTGAACGGATCCTGGGTTTTTTCTGGTTTGGATCACGTAGTAATGAGGCACCACACCGAAACGGTCAATTAAACCTGGTTTCGATCAATATTTTAGAGGATAACGCAAGTTAGGCCTGGGATAGGTCTGGGATTTGCCCTCATCAGGCTCATACTTTCGCATTCTTCACATACTTGTTGAACTGATCCTGGGTTTTTTCTGGTTTGGATCACGTAGTAATGTGGTACCACACTGAAACGTTCAATTAAACCTGGTTTCGATCAATATTTTAGAGGATAACGCATGTTAGGCCTGGGATAGGTCTGGGATTTGCCCTCATCAGGCTCATACTTTCGCATTCTTCACATACTCGTTGAACAGATCCTGGGTTATTTTCTGGTTTGGATCACATAGTAATGTGGTACCACACTGAAACAGTCGATTAAACCAGGTTTCGATCAATATTTTAGAGGATAACGCGAGTTAGGTCTGGGATAGGTCTGGGATTTGCCCTCATCAGGCTCATACATTCGTATATTACTCATACTTGATGGCTAGATCCTGGGCTTTTTCTGGATTGGATCACGTAGTAATGTGGGACCACACTGAAACAATCAATTAAACCTGGTCTTGATAAATATTTTGGAGGATAGCGCATGTTAGGTCTGGGTTAGGTCTTGGATTCGCCCTCATCAGGCTCATACTTTCGCATATTTCTCATACTTGTTGAACTGATCCTGGGCTTTTTCTGGTTTGGATCACGTAGTAATGTGGTACCACACTGAAACGGTCAATTAAACCTGGTTTTGATCAATATTTTAGAGGATAACGCAAGTTAGGCCTGGGATAGGTCTGGGATTTGCCCTCATCAGGCTCATACTTTCGCATTCTTCACATACTCGTTGAACAGATCCTGGGTTATTTTCTGGTTTGGATCACATAGTAATGTGGTACCACACTGAAACTGTCGATTAAACCAGGTTTCGATCAATATTTTTGAGGATAACGCATGTTAGGTCTAGGTTAGGCCTGGGATTTTCACTCATCAGGCTCATTCTTTCGCATATTACACATACTTGATGGCTAGATCCTGGGCTTTCTCTGGATTGGATCACGTAGTAATGTTGGACCACACTGAAACAATCAATTAAACCTGGTTGCGATCAATATTTTAGAGGATAACGCATGTTAGGTCTAGGTTAGGCCTGGGATTTTCACTCATCAGACTCATTCTTTCGCATTCTTCACATACTTGTTGAACGGATCCTGGGTTTTTTCTGGTTTGGATCACGTAGTAATGAGGCACCACACCGAAACGGTCAATTAAACCTGGTTTCGATCAATATTTTAGAGGATAACGCAAGTTAGGCCTGGGATAGGTCTGGGATTTGCCCTCATCAGGCTCATACTTTCGCATTCTTCACATACTTGTTGAACTGATCCTGGGTTTTTTCTGGTTTGGATCACGTAGTAATGTGGTACCACACTGAAACGGTCAATTAAACCTGGTTTCGATCAATATTTTACAGGATAACGCAAGTTAGGTCTGGGATAGGTCTGGGATTTGACCTCATCAGGCTCATACTTTCGCGTTTTTCACATACTTGTTGAACAGATCCTGGGTTTTTTCTGGTTTGGATCACGCAGTAGTGTGGTACCACACAGAAACAGTCCATTAAACCTGGTTGCGATCAATATTTTAGAGGATAACGCATGTTAGGTCTGGGATAGGTCTAGGATTTGCCCTCATCAGGCTCATTCTTTCGCATATTTCTTATACTTGATGGCTAGATCCTAGGCTTTTTCTGGATTGCATCACGTAGTAATGTGGTACCACACTGAAACATTCAATTAAACCTGGTCTTGATAAATATTTTAGAGGATAACGCATGTTAGGTCTGGGATAGGTGTGGGATTTGCCATCATCAGGCTCATACTTTCGCAGTTTTAACATGCATGCTGACCTGATCGAGGGTTTTTTCTGCTTTGGATCACGTAGTAAAGGGGTACCACACTAAAACTGTCAATTAAACCTGGTTTCGATCAATATTTTAGAGGATATCGCAAATTAGGTCTGGGTTAGGTCTGGGATTTGCCCTCATCAGGCTCATACTTTCACATATTTCTCATACTTCATGGCTAGATCCCGGGCTATTTCTGGATTGTATCACGTAGTAATGTGGTACCACGCTGAAACATTCAATTAAACCTGGTCTTGATAAATATTTTAGAGGATAACGCAAGTTAGGTCTGGGATAGGTCTGGGATTTGCCCTCATCAGACTCATACTTACGCACACTTCACATACTCGTTGAACAGATCCTGGGTTATTTTCTGCTTTGGATCACATAGTAATGTGGTACCAAACTGAAACAGTCGATTAAACCAGGTTTCGATCAATACTTTTGAGGATAACGCATGTTTGGTCTAGGTTAGGCCTGGGATTATCACTCATCAGACTCATACTTTCGCATTCTTCACATACTTGTTGAACGGATCCTGCGTTTTTTCTGGTTTGGATCACGTAGTAAAGTGGGACCACACTGAAACAGTCAATTAAACCTGGTTTCTTCCAATATTTTAGAGAATAATTCATGTTAGGTCTAGGTTAGGTCTGGGATTTGCTCTCATCAGGCTCATTCTGTCGCATATTTCTCATACTTGATGGCTAGATCCTGGGCTTTTTCTGGATTGGATCACGTAGTAAAGTGGTACCACACTGAAACATTCAATGAAACCTGGTCTGGAGAAATATTTTAGAGGATAACGCATCTTTGGTCTGGGTTAGGTCTAAGATTTGCCCTCATCAGGCTCACAGTTTCGCGTTTTTCACATACTTGTTGAACGGATCCTGGGTTTTTTCTGGTTTGGATCACGTAGTAATGTGGGACCACACTGAAACAGTCAATTAAACCTGGTCTTGATAAATATATTAGAGGATAACGCATGTTAGGTCTGGGATAGGTCTGGGATTTGCCCTCATCAGACCCATACTTTCGCACACTTCACATACTCGTTGAACAGATCCTGTGTTATTTTCTGGTTTGGATCACATAGTAATGTGGTACCACACTGAAACAGTCGATTAAACCTGGTTTCGCTCAATATTTTAGATGATAACGCATGTTAGGTCTAGGCCAGGCCTGGGATTTTCACTCATCAGACTCATACTTTCGCATTCTTCACATACTTGTTGAACGGATCCTGGGTTTTTTCTGGTTTGGATCACGTAGTAATGTGGTACCACACTAAAACTGTCAATTAAACCTGGTTTCGATCAATATTTTAGAGGATATCGCAAATTAGGTCTGGGTTAGGTCTGGGATTTGCCCTCATCAGGCTCATACTTTCACATATTTCTCATACTTCATGGCTAGATCCCGGGCTATTTCTGGATTGTATCACGTAGTAATGTGGTACCACGCTGAAACATTCAATTAAACCTGGTCTTGATAAATATTTTAGAGGATAACGCAAGTTAGGTCTGGGATAGGTCTGGGATTTGCCCTCATCAGACTCATACTTACGCACACTTCACATACTCGTTGAACAGATCCTGGGTTATTTTCTGCTTTGGATCACATAGTAATGTGGTACCAAACTGAAACAGTCGATTAAACCAGGTTTCGATCAATACTTTTGAGGATAACGCATGTTTGGTCTAGGTTAGGCCTGGGATTATCACTCATCAGACTCATACTTTCGCATTCTTCACATACTTGTTGAACGGATCCTGCGTTTTTTCTGGTTTGGATCACGTAGTAAAGTGGGACCACACTGAAACAGTCAATTAAACCTGGTTTCTTCCAATATTTTAGAGAATAATTCATGTTAGGTCTAGGTTAGGTCTGGGATTTGCTCTCATCAGGCTCATTCTGTCGCATATTTCTCATACTTGATGGCTAGATCCTGGGCTTTTTCTGGATTGGATCACGTAGTAAAGTGGTACCACACTGAAACATTCAATGAAACCTGGTCTGGAGAAATATTTTAGAGGATAACGCATCTTTGGTCTGGGTTAGGTCTAAGATTTGCCCTCATCAGGCTCACAGTTTCGCGTTTTTCACATACTTGTTGAACGGATCCTGGGTTTTTTCTGGTTTGGATCACGTAGTAATGTGGGACCACACTGAAACAGTCAATTAAACCTGGTCTTGATAAATATATTAGAGGATAACGCATGTTAGGTCTGGGATAGGTCTGGGATTTGCCCTCATGAGACCCATACTTTCGCACACTTCACATACTCGTTGAACAGATCCTGTGTTATTTTCTGGTTTGGATCACATAGTAATGTGGTACCACACTGAAACAGTCGATTAAACCTGGTTTCGCTCAATATTTTAGATGATAACGCATGTTAGGTCTAGGCCAGGCCTGGGATTTTCACTCATCAGACTCATACTTTCGCATTCTTCACATACTTGTTGAACGGATCCTGGGTTTTTTCTGGTTTGGATCACGTAGTAATGTGGTACCACACTGAAACATTCAATTAAACCTGGTCTTGATAAATATTTTAGAGGATAACGCATGTTAGGTCTGGGTTAGGTCTAGGATTTGCCCTCATCAGGCTCATACTATCGCATATTTCTCATACTTCAAGGCTAGATCCTGGGCTATTTCTGAATTGGATCACGTAGTAAAGTGGTACCACACTGAAACATTCAATGAAACCTGGTCTGGATAAATATTTTAGAGGACAACGCATCTTTGGTCTGGGATAGGTCTAAGATTTGCCCTCATCAGGCTCACAGTTTCGCGTTTTTCATATACTTGTTGAACAGATCCTGGGTTTTTTCTGGTTTGGATCACGAAGTAGTGTGGTACCACACTGAAACCGTCCATTAAACCTGGTTTCGCTCAATATTTTAGAGGATAACACATGTTAGGTCTAGGTTAGTTCTGGGATTTGCTCTCATCAGGCTCATTCTTTCGCATATGTCTCATACTTGATGGCTAGATCCTGTGCTTTTTCTGGATTGCATCACGTAGTAACGTAGTACCACACTGAAACAGTCAACGAAACCTGGTTTCCATCAATATTTTAGAGGACAACGCAAGTTAGGTCTAGGTAAGGCCTGAGATTTTCATTGATCAGACTCATACATTCGCATTCTTCACATACTTGTTGAACGGATCCTGGGTTTTTTCTGTTTTGGATCACGTAGTAATGTGGGACCACACTGAAACAATCAATTAAACCTGGTCCTGATAAATATTTTAGAGGATAACGCATGTTAGGTCTGGGTAAGGTCTAGGACTTGCCCTCATCAGGCTCATACTTTCGCACACTTGACATACTCGTTGATCAGATCCTGGGTTTTTTTCTGGTTTGGATCACGTAGTAATGTGGTACCACACTGAAACAGTCGATTAAACCTGGTTTCGATCAATATTTTAGAGAATAATTCATGTTAGGTCTAGGTTAGGTCTGGGATTTGCTCTCATCAGGCTCATTCTTTCGCATATTTCTCATACATGTAGAACAGATCCTGGGTTTTTTCTGTTTTGGATCACGTAGTAATGTGGGACCACACTGAAACAATCAATTAAACCTGGTCTTGATAAATATTTTAGAGGATAACGCATGTTAGGTCTGGGTTAGGTCTAGGATTTGCCCTCATCAGGCTCATACTTTCGCATATTGCTCATACTTCATGGCTAGATCCTGGGCTGTTTCTGGATTGTATCACGTAGTAATGTGGTACCACGCTGAAACAGTCAATTAAACCTGATTTCGATCAATATTTTAGAGGATAACGCAAGTTAGGTCTGGGATACGTCTAGGATTTGCCCTCATCAGGTTCTTACTTTCGCATATTTCTCATACTTCATGGCTAGATCCAGGGCTATTTCTGGATTGGATCACGTAGTAAAGTGGTACCACACTGAAACATTCAATGAAACCTGGTCTGGATAAATAGTTTAGAGGATATCGCATGTTAGGTCAAGGTTAGGTCTAAGATTTGCCCTCATCAGGCTCACAGTTTCGCGTTTTTCACATAGTCGTTGAACAGATCCTGGGTTGTTTCTGGTTTGGATCACGTAGTAATGTGGTACCACACTGAAACAGTCCATTAAACCTGGTTTCGCTCAATATTTTAGAGGATAACGCATGTTAGGTCTAGGTTAGGTCTGGGATTTGCTGTCATCAGGCTCATTCTTTCGCATATTTCTCATACTTGATGGCTAGATCCTGGGCTTTTTCTAGATTGCATCACGTAGTAATGTAGTACCACACTGAAACAGTCAATGAAACCAGGTTTCCATCAATATTTTAGAAGACAACGCAAGTTAGGTCTAGGTAAGGCCTTTTTTTTTTTTTTTTTTTTTTTTTTTTGTCGTGGGGAAAATCTTCGAAAGACTCCCTCCCACCTCCTTGGGGAGAGGTGGGAGGGGTGTGTGGGATTCCCCGCGCCCGTACAACGACAGGCGCGGGACCTACCCACTAAAAACCCCACGGTGACCCTTCGGCACGCTTTGGGAGGATACCGGGAATCGCTCGAAGCATTCTTCCGGTATCCTCCCCGTGCCCGCGCTTTCGCGCCCATCCCCCGGGGGGACAATCGGTCCCCCCAGTAGACACACTGCCTCATAGCGGCGGGACGGGGCCACTCCATCCCACCGCTATCCGTCCCGGGGCCGCGTTTAATGGCGGCTGCGAGCCCCATCTCGCAACCGCCCGCGACCCCGTTTCCACCCCTCGGCGGCCGGGCGTTCATGGCCGCACCAGACCGCCGAGGGTGCCTCCCCTTGCGTCGGACCGGTAGGGGGAGGCACTCCTACCCCCAACCGGTCCGACCCGGCGCCGCCTGGCGGGAGGAGGGTCCCCTCAGGACCCCCCTCCCAGCCTAGGTCATCCGCCACGCCGAGGCGGCCGCCCGCGACGCCTCGCGACCGGGCGACGACCTCGGGCCACCGCACGAGCGCGAGCTTCAGCGCGCCGCTGAACCTCGCGCTCCCTCCCCGCGGCCTCCTTCTGCAACATTACGTTCTCGCAGAAGGAGGCCACGGCCCTCCACTTCTCCTCGCTGCCGAGCATGGCACGCACCACGCCCGGCAGCGAGACATCCCGCCCGACGACGCCGACCAGGACACGGCGCTCCCCCTCCCACGCGGGGCATACCTCCAGGGTATGATCCGCCGTGTCCTGCTCAGCGTCGCAGTGGCAGCAACGCGCCGTCGGCTCCTTCCCTATCCGGCACAGGTATCTTCCGAAGCTGCCATGCCCGGAAAATACCTGTGCCATTCGGTAGGTGAGGCTGCCATGGCCTCTGTCCAGCCACTCCTTCAGGAGTGGCCGAACCGCCCCGACAGTCCGGTGCCCCGCGGTTGGCAGAGCCAGCCGCTCCTGCCACGCGAGCAACACGGACTGCCGAGCCTGGCGCTTCAAATCGCCCCAAGCAGGTTCCTGCCCGCCCGGGACCGCCCCCACCCCCGCGCGACGGTCGACGCGGTGCCGGTACATCACCGCGTGCGACCGCGCGAGCAGGTCCATGGGCGGCATCCCCGCTAGAACCGTCGCCGCCTCATGTGACATGGTCCGATACCCGCGGACGACCCTGAGCGCCATGCGCCTCTGCACCCGACGCAGCATAGTCATGCTGCGCCGGGAGGCAGCCAGGTCGTCCGCCCAGACGGGGGCCCCGTATAGGGCCACCGACTGGACCATTGCCACATAGAGGCGACGAACTCGGCCCGCCGGGCCCCCCAGGTTGGGCAGGATCCGGCCCAGAGCCGCAACCATCCTTTCCAACCGGGGGACCAGGCAGCGGAAATGCTTCTCGAAACGCCAGTGGCTATCGAGGATCAGCCCTAGATACCTGATCTGGGGCTTCACCTCGATGTCAGCCCCACTAGGTAAGGCCTGAGATTTTCACTGATCCGACTCATACTTTCGCATTCTTCACATACTTCTTGTACGGATCCTCGGTTTTTCTGGTTTGGATCACGTAGTAATGTGGTACCACACTGAAACATTCAATTAAACCTGGTCTTGATAAATACTTTAGAGAATAACGCATGTTAGGTCTGGGTTAGGTCTAGGATTTGCCCTCATCGGGCTCATACTTTCGCATATTTCTCATTCTTCATGGCTAGATCCTGGGCTATTTCTGGATTAGATCACGTAGTAAAGTGGTACCACACTGAAACATTCAATGAAACCTGGTCTGGATAAATAGTTTAGAGGATAACGCATGTTAGGTCAAGGTTAGGTTTAAGATTTGCCCTCTTCAGGCTCACAGTTTCGCGTTTTTCACATACTTGTTGAACAGATCCAGGGTTTTTTCTGTTTTGGATCACGTAGTAATGTGGTACCGCACTGAAACATTAAATTAAACCTGGTCTTGATAAATATTTTAGAGGATAACGCATGTTAGGTCTGGGTTAGGTCTGTGATTTGCCCTCATCAGGGTCATACTTTCGCAGTTTTAACATGCATATTGACCTGATCGAGGGTTTTTTTTGCTTTGGATCACGTAGTAAAGTGGTACCACACTAAAACAATCAATTAAACCTGGTTTCGATCAATATTTTAGAGGATAACGCATGTTAGGTCTGGGATAGGTCTGGGATTAGCCCTCATCAGGGTCATACTGTCGCACACTTGACATACTCGTTGATCAGATCCTGGGTTTTTTTCTGGTTTGGATCACGTAGTAATGTGGTACCACACTGAAACAGTCGATTAAACCTGGTTTCGATCAATATTATTGAGGATAACGCATGTTAGGTCTAGGTTAGGCCTGGGATTTTCACTCATCAGACTCATACTTTCGCATATTTCTCATACTTCATGGCTATATCCTGAGCTATTTCTGGATTGGATCACGCAGTAATGTGGTACCACACCGAAACATTCAATTAAACCTGGTCTTGATAAATATGTTAGAGGATAACGCATGTTAGGTTTGGGTTAAGTCTAGGATTTGCACTCATCAGGCTCATCCTTTCGCATATTTCTCATACTTGATGGCTAGATCCTGGGCTTTTTCTGGATTGCATAACGTAGTAATGAAGTACAACACTGAAACAGTCAATTAAACCTGGTTTCCATCAATATTTTAGAGGATAACGCAAGTTAGGTCTGGGATAGGTCTGGGATTCGCCCTAATCTGGCTCATACATTCGCGTTTTTCACGTACTTGTTGAACTGATCCTGGGTTTTTTCTGGTTTGGATCACGTAGTAATGTGGTACCACACTGAAACAGTCGATTAAACCTCGTTTCGATCAATATTTTAGAGGATAACGCAAGTTAGGTCTGGGATAGGTCTGGGATTTGACCTCATCAGACTCATACCTTCGCACCCTTCACATACTCGTTGAACGGATCCTGGGTTATTTTCTGGTTTGGATCACATAGTAATGTGGTACCACACTGAAACAGTCGATTAAACCAGGTTTCGATCAATATTTTTGAGGATAACGCATGTTAGGTCTAGGTTATGCCTGGGATTTTCACTCATCAGACTCATACTTTCGCATTCTTCACATAGTTGTTGAACGGATCCTGGGTTTTTTCTGGTTTGGATCACGTAGCAATGTGGGACCACACTGAAACAGTCAATTAAACCTGGTTTCGATCAATATTTTAGAGAATAATTCATGTTAGGTCTAGGTTAGGTCTGGGATTTGCTCTTATCAGGCACATTCTTTCGCATATTTCTCATACTTGATGGCTAGATCCTGAGCTTTTTCTGGATTGCATAACGTAGTAATGAAGTACAACACTGAAACAGTCAATTAAACCTGGTTTCCATCAATATTTTAGAGGATAACGCAAGTTAGGTCTGGGATAGGTCTGGGATTCGCCCTAATCAGGCTCATAGATTCGCGTTTTTCACGTACTTGTTGAACTGATCCTGGGTTTTTTCTGGTTTGGATCACGTAGTAATGTGGTACCACACTGAAACAGTCGATTAAACCTCGTTTCGATCAATATTTTAGAGGATAACGCAAGTTAGGTCTGGGATAGGTCTGGGATTTGACCTCATCAGACTCATACCTTCGCACCCTTCACATACTCGTTGAACAGATCCTGGGTTATTTTCTGCTTTGGATCACGTAGTAAAGTGGTGCCACACTGAAACAGTCCATTAAACCTGGTTTCCATCAATATTTTAGAGCACAACGCATGTTAGGTCTAGGTTAGGCCTGCGATTTGCCCTCATCAGGCTCATACTTTCGCATATTTCTCATACTTCATGGCTAGATCCTGGGCTGTTTCTGGATTGTATCACGTAGTAATGTGATACCACGCTGAAACAGTCGATTAAACCTGGTTTCGATCAATATTTTAGAGGATAACGCAAGTTAAGTCTGGGATAGGTCTGGGATTTGACCTCATCAGACTCATACTTTCGCACACTTCACATACTCGTTGAACTGATCCTGGGTTATTTTCTGGTTTGGATCACATAGTAATGTGGTACCACACTGAAACAGTCGATTAAACCAGGTTTCGATCAATATTTTTGAGGATAACGCATGTTAGGTCTGGGTTAGGTCTGGGATTTGCTCTCATCAGGCTCATTCTTTCGCATATTTCTCATACTTGATGGCTAGATCCTGGGCTTTTTCTGGATCGCACCACGTAGTAATGAAGTACAACACTGAAACAGTCAATTAAACCTGGTCTTGATAAATATTTTAGAGGATAACGCAAGTTAGGTCTGGGATAGGTCTGGGATTTGACCTCGTCAGACTCATACTTTCGCACCCTTCACATACTCGTTGAACAGATCCTGGGTTACTTTCTGGTTTGGATCACATAGTAATGTGGTACCACACTGAAACAGTCGATTAAACCAGGTTTCGATCAGTATTTTTGAGGATAACGCATGTTAGGTCTAGGTTAGGTCTGGTATTTTCACTCATCAGACTCATACTTTCGCATTCTTCACATACTTGTTGAACGGATCCTAGGTTTTTTCTGGTTTGGATCACGTAGTAATGTGGGACCACACTGAAACAATCAATTACACCTGGT